>NW_026562601.1:22500-138196 GCF_027474105.1 Poeciliopsis prolifica | reverse complement strand
GGATGAGAATCTTAAAGCAGAGTGTGAATTAAAGGACTCTTGTAGCGCCTGAGTAAAATCAGGTATGGGGGAGTCTGGTCTGAATTCAGATTCAGATGATGAACCAGAAGATGCTCTTCTGTCCTCAATAAACCAGGACTCACAAAACTCTATCTCTAACTCCTCCTCTGAATACACAGGAGATGCAGAACCACATATTAATGTGTTTTCCTCCTGTGAGTGTATTGAGGTATTGGTGAGTCTGGGGATAAATGTTGGAATTCATGCAAATATAGATTTGACTCTGTGGTATTTGGTCTTTCTTTAACTTCATCTTCAAACAGTTGAGAAATGAAGGGAGCAAAATCCAAATCTGAACGACTGGATTCAGGTGATGATGCCCTGTAACAACTGTAATCAACATGAGCAACTGAGAAAAGTTGTCTAAAGTCAGGTACTGGAGAATCAGCTGGAAGATTTGTTTCACTACCAAAGGTGGCAGAGTCAGGAGATAGACACTGTTCCTCAAACCATGTCTCCCCCAATTCATTTCCACCTCCGATTCTGATGACACTGACTCTGGGACAGAAGATCTAAGCTCACAGTATGTGTTTATGGATTTCTGTAGTGCTTCCTTAAACTCTGGAATTGGAGAATCTGGGGACAGCGCTCTGAATTCATTTGGAGAACCAACAGATTCAGGGGATGGTTTGAAAATGAAAGTCAGAGACCCAGGTGATATAGACCTACACTCTGACTCAGAATCAGATGACAAAGGTCTCCTTTCAAGCTTGGCTTCTGACTCAAATGCGTCTGGTATGCCTTTAGTTTGCCTCAATGTACTTATTAGATGAGCACTCTCCAAGTGTGAAAGAACTGGTGGAGATTCTGACCTGAATCCAACAAATGAGGCAAAGCGTTCAGTTTCTTTTGCTTTGATCTGTCTTACAGTTGAATCACGTAACAGGGTCTGACATCCACCTTCTGGTACGATTGAATAAGCTGTAACTGACTCCGATACTACAGGCCTGAAATCTGGGAAGGGTGAATCATGTGATATTGCACTCCTGTCATCAACAGATATTGCTGAAGTCATTGATTGATGTGTGCTTTCACTGAAAACTGTGGGTATGCAATGTTCTGAATCTTCAACTGATACGGTTGATACTGGTGAGTTTGGCAGAGACTGAGAAATGCTGAGGTGTTGAAAGGAAAATCTGGGACCATGAGAATCTAGACACAAGTTGGAATTTGATGTTTTAACATTTGTAGTCATTTCCAAAAGAGACAAAGATCCGGATTCTAATTCTGCATTGCCTGACCTTAAATTATTCTCCAACTCGTTTGTTTTTACTACAGGGGATTCTGGAAAATACTCAATTCTGGTGCCAATATTCAAAAACTCCTATTTTACTAAAGAATGTCTCCCCACTGTACTGAGGATCTCGTACTTTAGAGATAAGCTTCCAAAGTTCTGCATCAAAAACCAATCTGTAGACTGGTACCCTGATTTCCTTTAAATAAGCCGAATTATTGGTCTGTACTATCACCATGGTCTCAGATGCTTGTGATTCTGATGAGTCAGGTCTCTGTTCTGAAATAGATAAGTTTACATCTGATTGTGCACATTCAATATCTGACATCACACAATCTAGATCTGAAAGAACTGAACTAGGTGACAAGGATTTCTGTTGTGTGTTTTTATTAACTTTTACTAAAGTGTGTTCAAACTCTGGAATGCATGAGTCTAGTGAAACAGGACAGCTTTTCTTAGCAGAATCTACAGATGACTGTCTGCGCTCATTAAATGCTGATGTTATAGACACAAATTCAATATCTGACATAGCAGAAACAGGCGATAAATGCCCTTCCAGTGAAGCGAGATCAGATTCTACCAGAATTTCTCCCAACTCTGTAATGGGTGACTCATGTGAAAGTGGCCCGCTTTCATCCAAGGAATCGACAGATGGAGGTCGGCTCTCACCAAATAATGATTCCAAAGAGACAGATCGAGACTGCATGTCTGAAGCCACTGAAACAGGAGACAGGCATTCATCCAGAATGGTTGAGACATGGGGGTCCAGTAAAACCTGGCTAAACTCTGGGATAGGGGATTCTGGTAACAAAAGGTATGTTTCATTAACAGAATCTACTGAAGAAGCTCTACTGGCACTGAATAGCAAGTCTAAAGAGATACAGCCGTACTCTATATCTGAGGTAACAGAAACAGGTGAAGAATATCTACCTTGTGCAGACAGATTATAGTCTTGCACAACTCGTTCAAACTTTGGTATTGGTGACTCAGCTGAACATGACTTATCTTCCTCAAAGGAACATATGGAGGGAGGTCGGCTCTCACCAAATAATGATTCCAGAGAAGCAGACCCATAATGCATGTCTGAGGAACTTGAAACAGTAAACACAGATCCCTGCAGGGTGGTTTGAGGATGGAGGTCTGTTAAAAACAGGCTAAATTCAGGAATGGGGGATTCTGTTGAGAGAGGATAGTTTCTGTCAACAGAATCTACAGATGACGGCCAAGTTTCACCACATAATGATTCCATTGACACAAAGCTGAATTCTGCATCTGAACATATTGAAACAGGTGAAAAGGATTTCTCCCATAGTGTTAAATGAGTTTCTGAAGCATCTGTGAATGAGGTCTGGAACTGAGGAATAGGGGAATCTAGTGTTAAGGCTTGGTGACTACCTGCAGATCTGCCCGACAGGGAAGAGTCTGGCCTTACCATTTCTAGCAGCATTAGCGATTCAGGTGACAATAGCTGGGATTGTACTTCAGAGTCAGGTGATATTGACCTTTTATACATTTCTACTGACAAATAATTGGTTTGGTCATCAATAGCTTCCCCTAAATTTTCCTGATTACAGTCAGACAATGTGCCATAAAATTGATGGTTTCCTTCTTTGCTTCTAAGTGTTTCTCTTGAATACTGTGGATCATTGATTTGAGAGATTATCCTGGAAGGCTCTGCTTCATAAGCAAAACTGTAGCCTAATGGAGGCTGTTCTGTTTTGACTGCAGGCCGGAAAGCTGAAAACTCTTCAAGTGTGTCTGAAGTTGATATTAAGCATTTCAGATCCTCAGATGTAGGTTGTTGAGACAAAGATGGTAAGGATGTCTCACCAAACATTTTCGTAGCACATTTAACATTCGCATTTGAATTTTTTGCCTCTGAATAAACTGGAGATAGTTGTGTTTTACTGCCATCAGTTGACAGAAGCTTAGTTCTTTCCATGGGGGAGCAATGTTCTGGTCTGTCTCGGTACCATCAGCTTGTAGCGACTCTGTTTGGGATGACTTTTGTTGCACTAGTCTGGCTGACCTTTCTTCTGTCTCTTTTCTTTGTGTTGTTTCAAATTTACCAAGACTTGATTCTTTTGGAATAATGACAGTTTGTGCCAATTCAAGTGCATACTCTTTGTGAAGAAGTTTGTCTGTTTCAGGAGAAGTCAATCTACAATTAGTCTCAGAGCCACAAGATTCAGGAGATAGAGGCCTATCCTCAAAACATGACAACAAAGGCATAGCTTCGTACTCAACAAATGACAATACAGATTCTGTTGAGGATGCGTAATAATTTCTTAGAACTGCATGATGTGCAAAAGACATACACTGTGGTATCGGAGAATCTGGATCCAGACACTCATCAACTGTGTCTGATTCAGGTGAATACCTTCTAACGTCTAACAGTGTGGACTGTGGTGACATTGATCTGTATTCAGGCACTGAATCTGAAGAATCAGATCTGTCAACTTTATGCAGAGAAATTACCCAGTCATCTTCATTTTCACACTGTAGTGTTTGTTGATTTTTCTGTGCGACACATTGCAAATGTTCTTTCTCTAATTGTATGCTACCCTTTGTGAGACTATGAGTGGCCTGAACTTCATCTTTTCTGACTGCTTGAAGGGTGAACTCTCAACTATTACAGAGAGATCCCGAGGCTCTGAATCCCTGGATTCAACACCATACCCATAAAGTCGGTGTGACACTTCATCTGTTTGCTTAGAACATGTCCATTCTGTGAACCTTGTTGTGGGCAAAGCAAGCAGTTCACTCGTAGATTGTTGTGTTGCTGATCCTTTTTCAGATGCCTCATCAGGTTTTGTGAGTTCCATAGAAAGTTTTTTGAAGTCCTGTTCAGCTTGCGCATACTCAAGCAAGCTATCACCAAAATCAGTCATGGACAGTGGCCTATCTTCACAAACACCTGTTTGAGAGTTGTTGAAAGTCTCTCGCAGAGCTGATGGGGAGAGACAGTAATCTATGCTGTCTCCTGTAAGAGTAGTTCGTAGACACTCCAAACTCCACTCCTCGCTCCCCTCTGCCCCTTCGCTTTGAACAACTCCTTCATCTTCACATGGTTCAAAAGTGGATTTGGGAGGTGGGGTGACCTGGGCACACAACTTGGGCCCCCCTTTGTATACAGGGTCTATCACGTGGGAACGGAGGTTGTAGGGAGAGGTGCAGTACAGAGTGAATAAAGGACTTACTTGCTTGAAACTCCCAATATGTGCCATGTCTGTCACTTCTTCATATATACTTTGTGATGAGCTGCAAGAAAACAACAATGTCATATTTGTTTATGCAGGGATATTAGAAAACCCCCAAAGTAATCTGTAGGAATGCATCATGCATATTAAAGTTAAACATAAATTCTTCTGGATGTCAAAACTCGTCATGTGCCTTTTAAATACCTCAGTGCTCAGCCTTGGTCAAAAACAGAAAAGATAATAGTAATTATTTTATGCAGCTTTTGAATTTTTTGTTCTTAAGGGAAAATGTAATGATCCTGTTGGGTCATAGTTTCAGAAATGGGAACTTGAGTTTGTAACTTTGTTTTCACACCTAATAGTTCAGTAGACATGTTATATTTCAGCTGGTGCATTTTTTTTACACTGCACTGTGTGAAACAAACAAAAAGCTTTGAAAAATGCACCAACTATAAACCCATCCCAAGTGTTTATCCACTTGCTTATGGTGTCGCTGCACCAAAAACCTCTGGGGGAAATGACACAAAAACCTCTGAACTCGACATGTAGCCCAACTTCCTCACAAAATATCTTAATGCAAGGGAGTTGTGTCAGGTTTAGCAGTTGTAGGATTTCTCTTTGTTTGGCTAAAGAGCACAAGACATTGTTTTAGTGCAAGACACACGTGTTTGCTTTAGTTGTATTTACTCATCCCTTACAGTCATCATTCCACTTGGCATGTAAAACATTTGAACACCACCAGCATTCACTTCAACCAAACTGAGACCTAAGTTTGTAGAGAAACCAGAGTTTGTTGCGCCACATCAAAGTTAAATTACACATTCACAACTTCCCATTCAAACTGAGCTTTCTAGAAAGTCCAGTGATTAGTCTACTTTGACCAGAGTACAATTAAAATAGACTAAACAGGGATAGTGTGAATGCACCATTTGACTTGAGTGGGAAAATTCAATGTAGTTTCACAAACTAAGGATGAATTGACTGACCAGTGACTGCAGGGTTTTCCCAGTGTATTATAAGCAAAGCGGTCAGTAAAGCTTTACTGACCGCTACTTGCCTCCTCACCAGGCTATGCGTTGCTTGTTTATGTTTTTTGAAAAAAAAAAAAAATATATATATATATATATATATATATATATATATATATATATATATATATATATTAAATTTTTTAATTAATTTAAAAATAAATAAATCAGACTGCAAGAGTCTCTTGCGCTGAGCATTTCACAGGCGTAGCAGAATTATTCTTAAAAGATGGGTTTATAGTTGGTGCATTTTAACAGGCGCGTGGAACAATCACAGCACTGGTGCCTCTACAGATTCCCTCACGCTGTTCCTGCTTGATTTCTGAAGTTTATCTAAGCGTGAAAATCTGAAAAACCTATAAAGCTCAGGCAACCAAAACAGTTTCTGTGGTGCTTTTGAAAAACTCAACAGACATGAAATGAAAGAGCTACTAAAGTCACATAAATTAAATCTCCCTTTGTCCCTCTGTAGCCAGCAGAGACGGCGTACAGAGGATTTAACTCATCATGCAGGGCTGGTCCAAGGTTGAATAAGGCTTTGTGAAGAATTTGAGTCAGAGGCCCATCAGCACTACTAACAGCATTTCACCATGGACTTAGATACATTTGCGACAGGGGCCTTGTTTAATTGGCCAACCTTAAAGCAATTAGTGATAATTGTAATTTACTGAGATGGATTTGTGAACCAGACCTCAAACTCAAAGATTAAACTCACAGCATCAGATTGCAGCTATCATAATAAAACTAACTAACTATGAAGATTGTGCTTTGAATTTTAAAAAGTAAACTTCCCCACTAGTTAAAATACAAAATGTAAATGTTAAGCAATTCAAGAACTTTTAGTTAATGTATGCTGAAAACCATTAAATCTAATTTAGCAGTATTTATATTTTCAATTAACAAATGTTACACTTACGTAAATGTGGTCTGTGTTCAAATATTAGCAGTTTTGTGGCCTCTGCAGGCCTTGCACTTCTGTTAATTCACAAAATTTCAACTTACTTTGTTGTTTCCAACTCTCTTTGCAGTTTTTCTCTTTGGGCTTTTTTCATGAATCCTGGAGCCATGGGATCTGCCTCAACTCGTCCTGATGTTTCATGAAGCGATGATAAGCTAGTAGAAAGCTCCTCTGCTGATACCACAGGAACTTCTTGAACTAAAACTGGGCTCCTGCCAGCAGCTTCCTTACATCTGTCTGACCTGGACTGTCAATGTCTTCATGAATGTTGCCAAAACCTGTTGGAGCATTCAGGGGCGGACGAAACACAAAATCCTGTTAACTATTAAAAAGTTCCACAACCAGTTTAAATAACATCCAAATCACAAGTCTGTATAAAATAAAAAATATATATATTGCAACTTTTCACACCTTCGCTATGGTCCATCATAAGGGTTTGTTCAATCTCTGCATAGGTATGTGAATTTGTCTCCTCTTCAGCAGATTTGTCTATCTTGGTTTCAATGAGATGAACAATGTCCATCCGGTTGATCTTTGTCAACCTCTTTAAAAGTGTTGATTCTGCTGAAACACAAAAAAGACAGTTAAAAAATTTAATATTAACTCTGAAAAAGAAGAAATTTGGGTCATTCCTATTCAGGTGAAAAAAGATATTTACACCTACTATTTTTCTCAGTTTGACATTCAATCAGAAAAAGATTTCCATGTTTCAGATTAGTTTGTACTTGCCACATTCCAAGACAGTGAAAGACAATTATTGGGATACACTATGTACACTCTATGTAAATGTGTCGAATGTACAATTGTTTACAAAAGCATAAAGAAAACAACAACTGATACGATGGTTTCAAACATTACTCTTATGATTCTGGCCCGTCTGCCTTCTCTGTTTTCCTCCTCAGCTCTTCTTCTTCTCCTTCTTGGTTTTAATGGCAGGTGACATCCAACATTAAGACGCATTATCACCATCTGCTGTGCTTGAGTGTGAGCCAGGGGATTTTCTTTTTTCAACCTAACCTAAATTCTTAAACACAATCTTATCCTGTTCTCTCTCATCCTTACTGATAACTCTGCCTGTGAATTATTTTTAAAGCGACAGTTTTTATAGTTATATTTACATTATTGACATCTTAACTGGATTACTCCAAACCTAAGGCCTGGGGGATTTTCTTACTTTTATTTTTACTTTACTTTTCTTTATCTCCAAGTTAAACCTGACCTCAAGGACATGAGCAGTATTTTACAACGACTTCAGTTTATAGAAATGAAGATCAAACTGCTGGAGGTGAACTTGAAATGAGACGCTTCCTGTGAACCCTTCTTCAAATCAACAGAGAGGTCGTGCGCCCTGCACCGAGCAGCTCACCCTGGAACGCTCTGAGTGCCAAGCCGAAACGGGAGTCTGGCACTGTGGATCCGATGAGACGATTATCAGGGAGAACCCCGCACACGGACGAATCAGCGTGGCCGGCTCTGAGCCGAAACCCACCTTCAACTTCAACACCTGCTCCACCAAAGAAAGACAAGCAGCTGCAACCAAAACGCCTCCACCGACCCCACTGACCCCGCTGACCCCGCTCCCAGGGACAAAGCAACCAGCAAGAGCCTCAAAACATTCTGACTCTGTGGGAATCCCACTGAAAAACAGATTTTCTGCACTCCTGCCTGAGTCTGAGTGAAACTTTGCCTTCAAACATCAACAGTGAGGCAAGACCAACACATCCATCCCCCAAAGCTCCAAAGGACAAAGTGACCACCAGGAAAACAAAAGGCGTCCCAAAAGTGCTTATTGTTGGACATGAGGCAGTAAAGGGAATCAGTGATGTTTGCAATCCCAGGAAAACAAGAGTGATGTATTTTTCTGGTGACACTGTATCTGATTTAACCAACAAACTGCTTTCTCTAACCACTGATCAGCCAGATATTAAGACTTTAGTTGTGCATGTTGGAGCCAACGATCTGGCAAAGCAAAAGTCTGAGATTCTGAAAAAGGACTTTAATATTCTTCTGAACACTATGGGAAAATTAAAAATGAAGTTATTTCTCAGTGGTCCATTCCATCACCTCAATAGGGAGACGAAAAACACTCCAGTCTGCTCACGATCAACAAATGGCTGATTAAAAGCTGCTCTACCAGCTCAGTGACCTTCATGATAACCTCTGGATCTATTGGCAGCGCTTTCACCTTTTTGGAAGAGGAGGATGCAATCTTAATAAACATGGGATAAAGCTACTCACTGCAAACCTTTTTTGTTTTATCAACAAGGACAGAAACAGGATCATCGCGTCAGAAGAACAGGCTCAAGGATGTCTGACTAGGATGGAGCCCGCCGCATATCAGGAGGATAATATTCCAAACCAAGCTGATAAATCGACTGGAGACGGAGCGACTGCTTCCCTTGCTCCTTCCCCCCTCCCTCTCTGCTCCTCCAATCATTCACAGGATTCAATAGATACCAATGAAGAAACGTCTTCTGGACCAGAGTTTCTTAAATTTACAGATGGAATGAATCAACAGGTTCATCTCGGCACGTCTCTCCTTAGTACTCAGTAGCAGACCTCACTACATTTAAGCAACCTGCCCTGACTTTCCAGAGGATCCATCACTCTGTGTCTCTGAGGTCAGAGGTCAGGGACCAGATATTATCTTTACACCTGTCTCAATCCAGAATGTGTCTGGCCCCCGGGTTCTGCAGAACAGGACATTACCTCCGGATCACGACAAGAAAATGTACAAAATACAGAAATACAAATTAAAGCCACAAGCGGCGTCGTGCGGCCCTCGCAGCCAAGCGCCGTTGCGGCCTATTGGCCACCGCGGGGTACTAGCAACCACCTCCCGCCAGCCACCACAGCAGCTCTCACGCAGTTTTTAGCACCTCCGCCCGCACCGCACCGCGGGAGCTGTTGCGCAGTTTCCAGATATAATAGTTTTTTTTCATGGCGAGTAGGTGAAATTTGACCCCTGCTAACCCCCTTTCAGCATACTCAAAAACTCACCGTTTAGATAACTTTAGATGGGACATGCCTTATTAACAGACTAACCGAGTTTGAAGCTGATCAAGACTATGTAACTATCACGCAACACTAAAACATGGAAGGGAGGCTTTTTTTTTGCAGATGTCATAAACAATGCTGGAGCTTTATTTGCAACAGTTGACAGACTCACAAACCCTCCCATGATGTTACCATCTGAATTCAATCTAATGCTGATGGAACAAGCTTTCCAACTTCTTTCAGAGAAAATTCAAAAAATCAGAGGATTAATTATTGCTGTACCTAAACAAAACAAATACAGGAAAAATGACCCACTTTCAACTATTTAATTATAAAATCCTAGAAGAAATTATAAGTCAATTAAGTTCAAGCTCCTGCTGTCTGGATGTCCTTCCACACATTTCTTGAAGAAAGTCCTGCCTGTTATTGTTACTGATCTGATCCAAATAGTAACTCATCGCTTACATCAGGTGTTTTCCCCAGGCTTTGAAAACAGCAGTTATCAAACCACTGCTAAAATAGAACAATCTGGACAAATCACTACTGCAGAATTACAGGCTGACCTCTGACCTCCCTTTCATCAGCAAAGTTATTGAAAAAACTGTGTGCAAACAATTAGTTTCCTCATGATGACCAACTGCTTTGACTCTTTCGTGCTCACCACAGCACGGAGACTGGCCTAGTCAAAGTATTCAATGATATCCATATAAATACGGACTGTGGGAGAACCACAGTGCTGGTTCTGTTGGACCTCAGTGCAGCTTTTGACATTTTACTGAATCGACTGGAGAGTTGGGTTGGACTCTCTGGTTCGGTGCTCGACTGGTTTGAATCTTACATAAAGAACAGGGATTTCTTTGTTTCAATTGGAAACTTCTTATCAAAGAGGTCAAAGGTCACATGTGGGGTACCCCAAGGTTCAATCGTAGGACCCCTCTTATTTAATATTTATATTCTCCCACTAGCTCAGGTTATAACAGGAAATAATATTAGCTACCATAACTATGCAGATGATACTCAGCTCTACATTACGATGTCACCAGGTGACCTTTGACCCCATCCAATCACTGAATAAATGCTTAGAACAGATAAATGTGTGGATGTGCCAAAACTTTCTCCAGCTGAACAAAAACAAAACTGAAGTCATTATTTTTGGACCTAAAGAGGAACGATCTAGAGCTATAGATCTAGAGCTATAGATCTAGAGTCAATGCACAGCTTCAATTATTACAACTAAAAACTAGAGATCAGACCCGAAACCTGGGAGTAGTGATTGACTCGGACCTGAACCTTGCGAGCCACAAAAAGACGATTACAAAGTCGGCCTTCTATCACCTGAAGAACATCTCCAAGATTAGAGGACTAATGTCTCAGCCAGATCTAGATCTTCACAGGCCTGTCCAACAAATCAATCCTCCAGCTGCAGCTGATCCAGAAGCTGCTACTAGCACCACTAATTTTTTACTCTTCTACATCGTCCATGGATTGCAGACACTGGCCAAAGTTCCCTCTGCTCATGCTTTTGCTATGAAGAGTCAACAAGTCTGTAAGAAAATTATGACCAGAATGTCGGGGGTGCAATCCAGGACTGCCAACCGCCACAGTGTTTTTTTGGAATGGTTCTCCTCCATTCCTTTCTCCATAAGCCTTTCATTGCATTACTAAATAGTTTGAATGAAATTTCAGGTCCTTAGTTTTGACTGTTAAAATATTACACTTAAGGTTCAAAATTATGCAAATTTGAAGGCCTGAGGATGCATCATGCTTCTCAGTGCAATGCTGTTAGGCAAAATAAACTTTCAACCTGGTTATATATATATATATATATATATATATATATATATATATATATATATATACATATATATATATATATATATATATATATATATATAGGCTGATTGGATAGCTCAATACATAAGTCATCACTCTTTTACAAATAGGCTACTGGAACAAGACGTAAATGGGCGAGAGGTGAAAACTTGGATCTGTTGGAATGCTACTACTCAAGTAACCCTAAATAGAGAGGTTACATGCAAAGACTGGGGAAGGAATGGTTACTTCGACATCCCCAGTCAACACTAAGTGCTAAACAACTAGTAGCTCAGTGTTCCAACATCTGCAAATGACAATTGCTGTCACAACTTGAGATTGACGAGATACAACACAAATGCTACGGCAAAAAGGAGGAACCTGGATGTCAGAACTGTGGGGACTTAAGAACAAGTCCCCACCCAGACAGGGGATGCACGGCCCCAATGAATGAATCAGAGCTGAATGAGACAGCTGCTGACCTGAGAGAGAGAATCATGATCCGAATGACAACCAGACCTCCTCAGCGCCAATTACAACGGCTGAGTGAAGTACCATCAGAAAGTCTCATTGAGAATGTGAATGCAGCATTGAGAACGATCCCTACCAACACCATGACAGAAACCAATGAGCTGATCTACAACTAAGCATCAGTGATCCTTGAGATACTTGGCTATAAGAGCAACCATGAGACCCAATACCCACCATGGAAAAGACGGTTAGAGGCTAAAATCAAGGTAACAAGGAGGGAAGTGAGCCAACTGTCAGAGTTCCACAAGGGTACAATGAAAAGACCAGTACCCAGAAAGTACAGGCAGATGCCCATACCTGAAGCACTTGAAACTGCCAAACAGAGGCTCCAAGCCTTGGCCAGCCGCCTAAAGATATACACAAGGGAGAATGAATCTAGAAGGATTAACCAGCTCTTCTCCACTCAACCAGCTAAGGTGTACTCTCAATGGCAGGGTAATAACAACGGAGCAGACCCACCAAGGCTGGAGACGGAACAATACTGGAAAGGCATATGGGAAAGGGAGGCGTCCCACAACAGCAATGCACAGTGGCTGATCTCTCTACGAGAGGACCACAGCAACCTCCCTGAGCAAGCCCCGGTAACCATCACTGTGACAGATGTTCAAGAAAGAGTCTCAGGCATGAAAAGCTGGACAGCACCAGGGCCTGATATGATCCATGCCTACTGGCTAAAGAAACTCTGCCCTCCATGAGCGACTGGCAGCCCAAATGAACCAGCTGCTACAAAGTGGGACTCACCCTGAATGGTTAACTGAAGGGCGGACAATCCTAATCCAGAAGGATCCATCAAAGGGTCCAGTCCCACCCAACTACCGACCAATAACCTGCCTCTCCACAACCTGGAAGCTCATGTCAGGCATTATAGCGGCCAAGATAAGCAAACACATGGATAAACACATGAGCACGGCACAGAAAGGTATCGGCGTAAATAGCAGAGGAGCCAAAACACCAACTCCTCATAGACCACACAGTTGCCAGAGACTGCAAAACCCGACACACCAACCTGTGCATGGCTTGGATTGATTACAAGAAAGCCTATGACTCAATGCCGCATACTTGGATCATTGAATGCCTAGAGATGTATAACATCAACATGATTCTGAGAGCCTTCATTGCAAACTCGATGAGGCTGTGGAAAACCACCCTTGAAACTAACTGCAAACCACAAGTGTCCATCAAATGTGGCATATACCAAGGAGATGCTCTGTCCCACTGCTGTTCTGCATAGGCCTGAACCCCCTCAACCAAATCATCAACAAGACAGGCTACGGATACCGACTCAAAATGGGGCCAACATCAGTCACCGTCTCTACATGGATGACATCAAGCTGTACGCCAAGAGTGAGCGAGACATCGACTCACTGATCCACACCACCAGGATCTACAGCACGGACATTGGGATGTCATTCGGACTAGAGAAGTGTGGTCGGCTGATCACAAAGAGGGGGAAGGTCATCTGCAAAGAAGGAGTCTCACTCCCACAAGGAACAATAGCAGACATAGAGTACAGTTACAAGTACCTAGGTATACCACAAGCAAATGGCAACCTCGATGAGGCCACAAGGAAAGGAGCCACAGCTAAATACCTCCAACGAATAAGGCAAGTCCTGAGAAGCCAGCTCAATGGCAAGAACAAAATCCGTGCGATAAACAGCTATGCCTTGCCAGATACCCTGCTGGAATAATTAGCTGGCCAAAGGAGGAGATAAAAGTCACAGATATTAAGACCAGAAAACTACTAACAATGCATGGAGGGTTCCATCCCAAATCCAGCACCCTGAGACCGTACACGAGCCGCAAGGAAGGAGGCAGAGGACTAGTGAGTGTGAGAACCACTGTCCAGGACGAAACAACTAAGATCCATAAATACATCAGGGACAAAGCCTCAACAGACAATGTGCTCAATGAATGTCTCCAACAACAGGGAATGGAGGTTGAGGTGCCAGAGATACCATCATGGGAGGACAAGCCCCTACATGGGATGTACCAAAAGCAACCAACTTTTGGTACATCCAAACTGAAGTGGCTGATATCAGTAAGTCCTACCAATGGCTGGAAAAAGCTGGACTCAAGGACAGCACAGAGGCCCTCATACTGGCCGCCCAGGAACAGGCCCTAAACACCAGAGCAATAGAGGCCCAGATCTACCACACCAGACAAGACCAAGGTGTAGGTTGTGCAAGGAGGCCCCTGAGACAGTCCAGCACATCACAGCAGGGTGCAAGATACTGGCAGGGAAAGCGTACATGGAACAACATAACCAAGTGGCAGGCATAGTGTACAGAAACATCTGTGCAGAATATGGACTGGAAACCCCGAGATCAAAGTGGGAAACACCCCAAAGGTGGTGGAGAACGCCAGAGCTAAGATCCTGTGGGACTTCCAGATCCAGACAGACAAAATGGTAATGGCGAACCAACCAGACATTGTCGTGGTGGATAAACAACAGAGGAAAGCCGTTGTGGTAGATGTAGCAATACTAAGAGATTGCAACATCAGGAAAAAGGAGCACGAGAAACTGGAGAAATACCAGAGCCTCAGGGAAGAACTGGAGAGGGCCTGGAAGGTGAAGACCACAGTGGTGCCTGTGGTCATCGGGGCCCTCGGGGCAGTAACCCCCAAACTGGAGCAGTGGCTACAACAGATCCAGGAACAACATCAGACATCTCAGTCCAGAAATGTGCAGTCCTTGGCACAGCCAAGATACTGCAGGACCCTCAAGCTCCCAGGCCTCTGGTAGAGGACCCGAGCTCAGAGGATAAGAACCACCCGCGGTGGGTGAGAAGGGAATTTTTATATATATATATGGTATATATGGACTTTGAACCTCTTACAATCCGGTGCATCTATTGGTCCGATTTCACGAAACCCCAAGAGTAGTCCAAATTTATCTGTTCAATTACATTATTGCACTTCACGAAATAGACTTTGTCATGAAGGAACCTCTCATGATATTGGGGAAGTTTAAGCTTGACATGAAAGTCTGCATGTCAAAGGCCATAAGGAATGGGCTAGAAGTCCATCTATTCAGTTATGAGCAACTTGTGGTCGAGTATCCAAAACATTTGGCCCAATTCAGACCACTTAAAAAGTTAATTCTACCAAAGTCTATATTTATATGTATCAAGTAACTATATGTAAATTTTAGGGTTAGGGCTAGAATTTTAGCAAACAAAACAATGACAAAGTGCCTTCTTATACAGTTCATCTGGTTTCAGCTCTGTTGGAAATATTGACCTGAGGCACGATGTCCTTCTGTCACAGTCCAAAGGTTCAGAAGGGCATGGCTTTGATCTTGCAGAGAATTTGGGTTTTCAGTTCTTATCATGTTGATCTTCTCCTCACTGAAGTCCAATTCTCGTGCCAACTCTGTTGACAGGGAAGAAGACAAGTTAAATTCATTCTGTGGCTCCAAGAACAAAACATCCAGATTTTGTTTTAATAAGAAAGTACACATTTTCAAAATTTTAGCTTGACGTTTGCTATATAGTGTGACTCACCCGTCCAACTGAAGCCCAGGTGATCAGCTATAATGGCCAACCGTTGCTCATTTCTTTCTGCTTCATCCTGTGGATCTACTGCAAACAGCACCAGACATTCATAAATGATCAAAGTCATAAGATAAATTACATTCACAAACATGATCTGAAAAGAATTCACTGGCTTTCTTTTTATAATTCCAGTTACCAGTTTGGCTTCCTAAGCACTTCATAGAAATCCTTTTTTTTCCCAAAACTTAACCTAATTTTTGTTTCCAATTTTCTAATGAGTAAGTGAAATATGTTTCAGTGGCTTTATAAAGCCTTTAGATCAGTCTTGAGATGTTCAAAATACATAGAAGGAAAGAGAGATTGCAATACATCGACAAAAGATCTCCAGTAACACAGCAACAAGGATCTTCAGGTACAAGGGGACAAAACTACAAGAGACAGAGAGGCAGCACCTTTACAGCTAGAGCACTAATGACGTAGAAGAGATAGAGAATAGCCCCTATAACTGGGGATACCTTGACTTTGGACTTTATCATCTGGAATTCGCTGCATCTGTGTCTCAACAGGGTCCCACAGTGGTCTAATGGGAAAGACGTCTCCTGAGGGTGGGAACTGCAGATCTGGGAAGGGTTCTCTTTCAATAATGGATGGATCAATAAGACTTATCTCATCATCTGAGAGAGCAGTCACAGCTTCTTCATCTTTATCTGTCTCAGCCTGTGCCAACCTTGCCACGACTTTTGCTGCTTCATCACTGATCTCTTCAAAGAACTCAATAGACTGTTTCTGTGGTTTGCTTTTTGGTTTAGTGTTTGAATGACATGAGTGAGTAGTTTTGCCACGGACTGGCAACCTGGACTGAAAACCTTTAGATCTTACAGACTCAACGCTCACAGGACTATCCTGCACCTTTTTAATAGGTGATCTCGTAGACTCCCCCTCACAGAAGCTTTTGGCTTTAGAAGATTGTCTTAGTTTTAAAATCAGAAGGGACCTGCATCTGTCTCAGATTTTCTCCTAGTACCCTTTTTTACAGAAACTTTAAGCTTTTCTCTTGATCAGATTCCATACGTTTGGCATGAGAATCAGGTTTGGCAGAGCTAGTCTTGATAGGTATCCTGGATTTAGAGTCTGAAATAAAGTAGGTCTCTTTTTTAAAAGCTGTTAGGAGGGCGACATGAGAGGGTGAGGGAATTATAGATTTTGCTCGACTTTGAGGAACAGACCTAGCTTGTGCTTTGGCTGTGCTTTGTATCTTACCATTTTGGGAAGCACCTTTAAGTGGCTGCTTGCCTGTTGTTTTGTGGGCTTCTACCACTGACTTTGTTTCTTCTGGGGAGGAATCAGAGGACTCTTGGCCTTGCTCAGAGTAAACCGATCTAGTTACAGTAGTTTCTGCAGTCTGTACATTTGTTATTGGTTGTTCAGTTGTTTCTAAATCTAATGATCCTTCACTTTGTTGTTTTCAGTTTTCGTCTCAAAAGGTTCGGCATACCAGATCTTTCTTTGAAGTTTTAGCAGAAGCTGAAATGCCCATTTTGGGGATTTTAGATTTGGACGTATCAGCTTTACAGCCTAACTGATCTCCCTCCGATGGGGACTGAAGCTGCGAATCAGTAATATCTTTTAATATTGCATCTTCCCCAATGTCAAGCTCCAATGTTAAATTGAGACCTATTGCTGATTCTCCAGCTGATCTATTTTCTTGCCTGGATTCATTTACGTTAGGCTCCTCTAAAAACTGGTCACCTATCTGAAAAAAGCAAAGCCACCCCCCTCCTCTTCATAGCTTCTCTTTGTCATATCAATCGCACCACTCCGTGTCATTTCAAAGAGCTTCCCTTCCTGGAAAAGAAAAGGGTTGGGCTCACTGGTAGGACTCTCTTCTGTTGGTGTTCTACCAGGTGTGGTGTCTGGAGTTGCTTGCACAGACTGACGGTCCATCACCAGATTCAGGATCTTCTGTTCTTCATCTTTTACACGTGCTGCAAAAGTGACATCATCTTCTCGCATGGCAGACCATGGTTCAGTCTCCACTCTTGCAGTTACTCCTTTTGATTCAGTTCTAGGAAGATTTGATGTCTCATTCTCTTCTTCACCATCATTGTAGATAAGACTTCATATTTTGTTTGACTTGTAGCAACTCCAGGACAAAGCTCAGCTTTCGGTGCTCCTGCATGACCCCATCTATCCTCTTTCACCTCATCTGTTACATTGCAATTTGGTTTTTGCATTCCTGTCTGTACTTTGCTAACATCTAACATATGACCTGTATTATCTACATTATCACTTGACCTTTTCAAACTCTCCTGTTTTTTGTTCATCTGTCCTGTTTTCAACACTTGAAGTTGCTGATGTTGTGTTACAAACATGGTTAACAGCTTCAGTAAACGATGGGACTTCATCCCATGAGGTTTTCAGATTGGATTTTGATGCTGGTCTGAGACAGAATGAGATCCCTCTGAAGTGACAGTGGCTGATGTATTCTTGACCTCTTTGCTCTGGGTTCCATCATGCACACCTGCTGAAAAAGGAGAGGGAGGTTGTACTTTAATATCTGGACCAATAAAATTAGCTAATTTTGAATCTTCTGTGTGTCTATTGAGTCGACATTCAATTTGCAAAAACTTTTCAGTGCTGGGCTTTAATGTTTCACAACTGTTATCCCTGTCTTGTCATTTCCTGAGAAAAACAAGTCTTTGCTAAACCTCCTGTTGCTCTTTGGGTCTTGTTCCATTTGATTAAATGTTTTTATTTTGGCAGCCATCTTAAACATTTCCTCCTCTGGAGTGATTTCTTTCTTAGCTTCATAGTTGTATGTTGCATCATCCTCTGCTGGGTCTTCAGGGATAGCAGCCGGTTTGAATGAAATGCAAAGAAATGCATTATCAAGGAGTCTGGGGTTTACCTCATAACTTACCTCTTCAGAACTAGGTGTATCAGGGGAGAGGAGACTCTTACCCGAACTTGTCATCTGAGATGTCTGCTCACAACTGTCATCATCAGCAGTATTTTCAGGGTCTCCAAGCAGCCTACCATGAAAAGCATCTTGGGGGAGGTCTTTGGCCTTAGAGTGTGATGTGTAGGTAGACGGCGACTTAGCATTGTGTACCGGTGGGAATGATGAGTGGCTTTTTTGCTGTACAGGACTGCTCTCCAGGGAATCACAAGGGGATGATTCTGTGGTTGGACTGGGCTCAATAGAGTCTGGGGATTTATGTGACGAATTTTCTTCAATCAGAGGACTACCTTCTAAAGAGTCTCTATGGCTTATTGTCAAAGAGTCATCAGCTAATGGACTGAGGGCATCCAATTCTTGCTTTAAAGGTAGGTCAAAGCTTTCATCATATTTACATGGGGATCTAGACACTGGAGAACCAATTAATGGCAATGTTATCTGATCATCAGGGCTATTGTCATCACTAAGAAATGTTTCTACCGTTTCTGAAACTCTCTTAATAAGATTTTGAGGTCTAGTTGGCTTAGATTCAGCCCTCGTAAGAGACATTGACTCACTTGTTGTGTGTCATCTGCCCTCGCTGGAAGAGACACGGAGTGTCAATTCTGTTGATACCTGGTGACCAGAGTCTCCAGACTTGTCCTTGTCTGTAAGGTCTTTAACTTTTGTGGAAGTTGTTGACAATGTTGTAGTTGACTGCAGTCCATACAGACTCTCAGGGGTTCTGCCTGAACTAGTCAACCCTTCATGTTTGTAACTGTCTTCTGAGTTAAGGTGATCTCCATAACTGCCACTTAGTGATTTGACCACACCCTCATGTTTACAGTTCTCAGAGCTATTGTCAATGCCACCATTTCCAAAGTCTAGTGTTTCAGATGGTTCTGAGTGAGTGCTAAATTTGATTTCTATATATTTTTCCTGCAAAGTAGTCTGTTTTTTGGCATTTTTGGGATCCAACAATACTTCTTGACCTTGTGAGGCATGTGAGGTCATTGCTTTCATCATAGATTTTGACTGAACAGATTGAGATGGTGTGGCTTTCTCTGATCTTGTTGCAGCTGTTTTAACCTCAAATAACCCCGACTTTCTCTTTGAAGGATCCTGTCCTGTTTGGAATGCTTGCATCAGTTCTTTAACTGACATTGTTTCCTCAAGCTTTTCCGATTCAGCTTTTGGGGACTTAGGAAGTTTGGATTTAGATGATTCTTTGGCTTTTGATGATTTACGTGCAACAGGCAAATGTGAGGGTTTGCTTCCAGTGGCTTTTTTGCTCTTTTGTTCAGCCTCAACTTTTTGTTGTAAGGCTTTGACTTTGTCCTTTATTGACCCTATAGGGGTTTCTTCGATCACTGGGGACACGGGTGATGCAGGAGTAGGAGCTGTTGGTATGCTAAGAAGAGCTCCTGCTTCTGTTGATCCCTCTGCCTGCTCATGATCTTTTCCCTTCCTTCTAACTGATTTGTTAACATCACCAGTTATGTTTCTTTCATGGGATTTGACTTGAACAGAAGGTTTTGCATTTTTCCGTAGTACATCAGTGAATTTTTCTTGGACACCTATCTCTTTTTTAGTCTTTACTTTGGCACTCACTGGTGCATCCAGGAGGTATTCTTTAAGGTCACCACTGCTCTTGATGGCTTTTGGTCTGGGAGCCCCTCTCTTAGCCTTACTGTCACGCAAGATGGGCTCCTGAACTCCTAGGGCAGCCATGTTTTTTGCCTCTTCTATTTCAGAGTCTGAGAGGAGTACCCACTCTTCAGCAATTTTAGTTGCGCTAGCTGCCGCCTCTACCACCTCATCCTCATATGTTCCACTTCTCAGTATCTCACTGACTTTCTCAAGGTCCTCCTTGACTTTCTCCAGGTCCTTTTCCATTATTTCTAAAGGTTCTCCAGAAACCTCCTCTGTCCCCTTCTCTAGACCACACCTTCCTAAGGAAGGGGATTTCTCTGTCGAGTCTGCGGTCAAGATGGCAGTCATTTTGATCAAATCCTGTTTCATCTCTGACACGTCGGACAGAAGGTCTGGTTCTCGAATCAGCTCAGATTTCAGGACTGAAGTCTCCGTCTCTTCATCTTCCATTTGGAAGAAGAACAAGTAAGGAGTAAAGAAAAGCAAAAATTCAAATGAAAGGAGACAAACATTGGAGAAGGTGGTCAGGATAAGATTGGAACAGGGTACAGGGATCATAGGACATTATATTCACAATGGGTTCTACGGTAGGAATTAGGTTTATACTTTCTCATGTTTCAGGAAATTATGATTGAGTTAATTCCAATAAAAAAACAAAAAACAATGAGAAAAGATAGCAGGAAATAACTTGCTTAAGCTCTCGCACCCACACTCGCAAGACCAAACCATTAAGCAAAACAAAATATGACAAGTATAAGGAAATCAATATATACAGCATAGAAAAGGACAACGCAAGACATAAGGACGCTGAGGGATCTCAAGATTGCTCAGAAGTAGGACATATGTCATGTAATGATGACAAAATTGCTTTTAAAAAAGAAAACAACAATTGACTTGCTGAAGAAAGCCAGTGAAATGCTACTGATAACAATTTAAAATGTCAATGTCAATTTATAAACCATTTTAAAAATGGCTATAAACTGCACCAATATATTCTTAAAACATGTTTGGTCCTTTAGGAATTTGAAAATATTCAACAATGTTTAAAAAAACCATGAGAAAATGCATTAATTAGCAACTTCTGAATAAAATGACAAAAATATAACTGAAGAAATTAGTTCTCAGTAATGATATAGAAATAAACATTCATACACACCCATAGAAACACACAAAGTGATGTTAGGCAAGTTATTTCCATGCAAAGCAAAGGGAAGTGCAAAGGGTGAGGACATGGAAGAGAGTGAATGGAGTTAAACAGTTTTGCTTGTGGTTCGTTTAGAAAAACCCTCCATCTGTCAATATGTGCCCATGCATGCAGCGCATGTAACTCCTGTGAATTAAGAATGCTTCATATATATTGGAGTATAACATGAGCTTTATACTAAATACTTGAAGGTTTTAGTGTTGGATGGCAAGGCTTGGGAGGCGGTTAGGTGGAGAACTGCTGCTTGATTTACTACAACAGCAGAAGCTACAGCAAGTGCTACATTAAATGCATAAATTGTTTTGGGTCAAATTTTAGCTATCTATATTGAACTTATTAAAACAATTAAACAAAGATGCACATGGATCCTTCTTCTAATTTACAAATGTTGCAGAGGGAATATTTTGGTAGACCTGCATAAGAGCAAATACCATCACAAATATCTTCTCTCCAGTCAAAACTGTCCTTTAAATGAACAATTTTGAACTCTGAAGGTTCAATTGTTAAATTAATGACAACTGTAAAGGTGAAACTACAAGCAAAGGCAAGTTAAGTAGCTAAGCCTCAGGAGAAACAGAACAACAACATGGGGAGGGATGGCTGGGGAAAAAAAGCTTGAATTATGAGGAAATAGTTGAGAGCAGGCTAGATATGTTAATGTATGCTTTTAGTTATTATGTATATTGGATATATTCCTCATACCATTGCTTTTGTTAATGAGATTAAATTAGACATTACACATCAATAAGTCTAAAATGTGTTTTGTGTCCAGAATTTCTTTAAGAATAGATGAAATAAATGAAAGGAATAGCTTACATTTGTCAAAGGTTCTGCCGGTCTGAAAGAGAACACATAGAATGGCTTACAGTTAGTTTGCTTAGATGACCAGGGCTGTGTAAAAAGCACCAAGACTACTTGGCAAAAACTACACTCAACATATACTGTACATCACATTCATTAATGCATCTTAAAGAAATTCTAATCTTATCAACTATGTCATTAACAAGCGAGGATGTTGCAAAATCCCATTTAGTGCTAATGGTCACGCAGTGAAACGGATAATCAGCTGGGAAGAAAGGGGAAGAGGAAACAGCGGCTGCTTTTACCTGTTCCTCATGCTCTTGGTCTGAATCTGAGTCCTTATGAAGCAAAAAGCAGCAGGAAAGAAGAAGGGAGTGCAGATAAACACAGGAGCAGTAAAAACAGGTGGAAATGCATGTTCAATGTAGGAACAAACAGCCTGTCACATCTGTCAAACTTCAACTGACAGATGGAATAAAAACACTGAAGACTTAGTTTAAAGACTGGAGTCTGGATTACACCTGAAAAACTGCCACAACCGTTCCTCTTCATATCTGGAGATGGCGTTGCCTGTTGCAACAGTAACGTAATAATGCTGGTAATGATTGTTTGCCACTTGATATGTTCAAATAGTGCCATACAGACCATTTACCTTTAACTGTTTTCTTCTGCTTAGGCATGTTTTTCAAAATCATACTTACATGTATTTTATATAAAACACAAAAGCAAGTTTTAAATTATGATAAAAATTTTATTGGACACAGGCCAATCCAAAACCTTCCTTTTGTTTATTGATGCCATTCAGAAGAGGACCTGCTGGTTTGGTTTGGATTATTGTTCAAGTTTGATTAAGCTGAAGGTCTTGAGCCGTTTCTTGGACATTCTCTTTTGCTGAATCAACAAAGCAGTCTCAGGCAATTACACCACCACCATGTTTGACTGTCAGTTTGATGATTTTTGATTTTAAATTGTGTTAGTTTTAGGTCAGGAAAGAGTCTGTTGTGCCCCCCTGGACTGGAAGCTATTTTTTCACAAACTAACCAAGTGAGTATAGTAATGTTTTTGGATGCAGATAGTGTTAGCTAAATGATGTCTATTCCACAACAATATATCATGCTAATCTGTTAAAAATAGGCTATTAATTTTGCTATTCAAAAGTGGGTAGAACTGCTTACATTAATATGAGTAACTTTTTGGTACTTATATGAGAAGTTTTACTGCATTTTACTGTTTTTCTTTTACTTGAGAGTAAAAAGCTCTCAATGTTATAATATTATTATTACTACGAGAAATATTATTATTGTTGCTCTTAAGTAGATTGATTTTGTACATAGAGAAATAAACTTCAAAGATTGGAAACATTAGATTTCTGCAACACATAAGCTCATGTTTACGAAAATTTTAACATAGTTACTCAACATTTTATACAAGTCACTGTTTACATCCTTATTGTTTATTTTACATTAATAAAGAATTTTATTTGAAAGGTTACATAAAGGTTTGTTCATGTATTTATATTAAAGTCTGCCAGTTGATCCCAGCTGTTTTAACTGGAGCCCCAGTCAGTCAGCTGCTCCTCCACATGGAGAGGAGCCAGTTGAGGCTCGGGCATCTGGTCAGGATGCCTCCTGGACGCCTCCCTGGTGAGATGTTTCGGACACGTCCCACCGGGAGGAGGCCCCTGGAAAGACCCAGGACACGCAGGAGGGACTATGTCTCTCGGCTGGCTGGGGAACGCCTCGGGATTCCCCCGGAGGAGCTGGAGGAAGTGGCTGGGGAGAGGAAAGTCTGGGCCTCCCTTCTTAAGCTGCTACCCCCGTGACCCGACCCGGATAAGCGGCAGACGATGGATGGATGATTATTCATTAATTTATAAGTTATTGATGATCTAACCAAAGATTTATGTTTTTACAAAGAACCAGGTTGATATGAACAGCATTTTTCTGTTCTACATTTATTCAAGTCATCATTGTCATTTGTGCTTTCATACCACTATTGAATATCAAATTAGTTTAACCTTTGCCATATTATCAGCAAAAATTGCCACCAAGACCAACATTATTAAAAGTCAAAGGTGTTAAAACTGGCTCATTGGATGCCAGTTTTAACACAGGAATGCAAAGATGGAGAAAAGATTTTTGTAGAGTTCTTACTTTGCTATAAGATGGAAGCGTGATGTTGAGGTTGCATATGGCATTTTGGTGAAGTGACCTGTAGTTCCTGGGTTCCTTCATGAATGACAGTCGACCACATGGTTCCTGGTGTTGTCTCGGATCTACATAAGCAGGCAGATCACAGAACTAACTTATGCTGTAATATGTACAAGACCATGTAAATGACATAAAAAAACAGCTTTATGTTCTGGTGTAATGTAGCAAGGAACCATTCTTACTTTGATGAAGAGTGCTAGCCTGTTCTCCTTAAAGGCATAGAAACTGAACAGATGATGTTGGCCACTTTTGGTGAGTGGAACCAGGTTTCCAAAACAGTCTGCATATATAGGTTTCCCTTCCAGTACCTGACAAAATGAGTCAGTGTAATTAGCCCACCAAATCATCACCTTCCTAAAATACATGGCCTGTCATCTTTTGCCAAAAGTCGTTATATTTTGCACTCGTATAACTTTGGCAGTGAAAAAGGGGGTGGTATTTTTTATATCCAAAATCACTTTTGACAAAAATGCCATTATGACAGAAAGATAACAAGATGGAGCTCTTTATTTTAGTTTACTTATCTACATCCTTGGCACCTATGTGAAGGAAGACTTGTGGTGTTCCCCATGGACCACCGATTAATTTCAGGCCTCCTTTCTTATAAACCCTCTCACAAGTCAATTTAAACTTGTGAAAGAAAAAAAAATTGTTGCTGGTGGTGTCAAGACTTTAAAAAAAAGCTTAGCAAATATGTAATAAAAACTAAATAAATAAACTGTATTTATTTTGTCAGTAGTCTGTAATGTGAAGACGTACTGTGGGAAGCCACAATACGAGGCTTTGGTAAATTCCGGGTCCAACCTTCCATCTCACCTCTACATCCCGGCTCCGAGCCACCTCAGTGAAGTTCTCCTGCTGTTCCAATGTTTTATCAATCTTGTCATCAGTCATGCAAAAACAGCGTAACCGGGCCTCGATCGGGTCATGGGTTTTGGCAAAGATCACAAACTTGGCCATGTAGGGAACGCAGATGATCTCTCGATACACTTGAGTGGAGAAGTTGACAGATTCCTGGACTTGTTGACAGTCTATCAGCCAGAACCTTGAAACAAGAAGCAGCAGAAATCAACATGGTGGGAACTCAGTCACCCAGAACTCAACAAATAATTTATCATAGGCAATTCTTAACATTCTTACCTTGCGGAAACGTTGGTGGTGAAGGAGACACAGTCATTGATAAATGTTAACGGTGTTGTCCCTGTTATATCCTCCCACTGTGCAGGCGTTGTTCCTCCTGAACATTGACACAAAATTATTTGCTTAGAGTAAGAAAGGGTCTCAACAAGCACTGCTTAGTTTTGCAAAAGTATACATGAGCATTTCTGACCAGTTATGCTACAGAGAAGTCGTAATGTGGGCGGGTCCCCTCCAAAACCGTTAAGAATTGGGTCAGAGTTGCTCTTGGGGACAGGGATGGTCATGGTGATGGGTTTATGGAACTTTCTCCTGCGAGGCTCCAAGGTGACAATAGGACTGAAGGAGGCCTTGTTTCCAAGGATCTTTCTCACTACACTTATATTCACTGGCTGTGCCTGAAAAAGAAGATAATAAAAAAGGAATGAAAGCAGGTGGTGTGGCATCAAAGTGGGACTGCAGGCTCAATGAGTTACCTGAAGTCCAACTCTAATCTTCTTGGTGAGCCCCCTCTGGAAAAAACTGCCTGCACTTGCGGCACAACAGTACTACTTAGGATGCCTCCCTCTGGACCAATCAAATTATTGTCCTGCTTGATGCGTGACACCACTGCAAAATATTGGGGGAAGTCTCTTGTAATAATTCTGCAAAGGCGTTTCCTTTCCAGCTCCTCTGGTGGGTCCAGTTCTAAAGGCAGGAGGTGAAACAGGACATATGTCAGGACTTCTGTGTATGAGATACTGCTTGCAAAGTTAAACCCTTAAAAAATAACAGCAACAATTTTGATTATTTAGCCTGTTATAACAGAAAACAATGGGGGTTTATTTTTCATAGTCATGTATTTACTATGTCATTTATTCATTCATAAATGTCACAATTTTGAACAAAATATTGAATTAAATATTTAGTCAGCAAGCTAAATGTTTACTTTAAACTAGTATTTATTTTGGAACTAAATGTGTTTAAATATTCTTGATTATAAATTTATTTTTTAATGAAATATTTTGAATATTTTGTTTTAAACTCTAGTGTATTTAACTTCAAGCTAAATATTTAGTTTAAAGCTTCCTTAGTTTCAACCTAAATATTTAGCACAAAATTAAATATTGAGCTATTCTGCAAAGTCACTTGCTAATAAGCAGGAGTACCAAAATAAAAGCTGGGTCTTGGAAGCTCTGCATAAACTCCTGCTGGTGACTGATTGGCTTCTGTTGTTGCTCATGTCTTCATGTCCAACAGTTCAGTTTAAAACAGAGGATGAGCCTTTTGTTGGCCTCACAGATGTTCACTAATGGAAGCCATGACTTCACCAGAGGTCAACATTTAGCAAAGAGCTAAATATTTATCTTCAAACTAAATATTTAGCATGCTAACTGAATATTTAAATTAAGGCTAAATAATTAGTGTAATATTTAGTTTGTATATTAAATATATACAAACCATTTATTTAGTTTGTAAACTGATTAATTCAATTAAATATGTTTTTTGGAAATTGTGAAATGTATAAATGAATGAATAGCATGGTGAAATTATGATTTTGTAAAATGAACCACCATCTCTTTTTCCCCATATGTATGGGGAGTTATTTGTGACAACATAGGTTGTGTTTTTGTTCTTGCGTGTTTCGGACACTGACCCTCATCCATGCCATTCAGAATCCGATTGAGTTCCTCTGGTGTGTGTTCACACTGATGCTCCTTCCAGCTCTCTCCTGTCTCACTTCTGAGGATCACCAACTCCCGCTCCTTCCCTCGGAGTGAGGCAAAGTGGGGGATTTCAACAATCACAGGACTAGGGGAGATGAGGGAAGATAAAGTATTTCACTCAGATTATGGCCTGATGGAAAAAAACATTGTGCCAGCAATTGTTTGGTGCCTCGGCCTCAGTGAGACTAAGGTAACTGAAGTTTTATCAGCTCAGACAGAGTGATTGACGAGTGGATTGCTGAAACATTTGAGAGGAAACTGCATCAATTCCATTGCAGTGATAAATATGTGCAGAGCAGGAATGCAATTTGTTATAGAACTTTTTGACGTGTCCAAATTAGTGTCAAACTGGCTAAACTATGGAGCAAAGTGCAAAAGTTACACTGAGATTTGTTGATAGGCCTGAAGTCACTGTTTATGAATTCTATTGGAATGCATAGCAGATATTTCATAACTGAATATTATTACGATATTAGCTGAAGTACTTATTACACATAAGCCTTTATTGAACTGAAATAAGATAAGTTAAGATACTTCACCGTCCGTCAAATATATACAAAAATGAAATATTCCTTCAGCATGTAGAAAGAAAAGACCAACAATATAACACTAAAAATGCAAGAGCTCATTTTGATATGAAATGGTTCTTTGCCCTGGCAATCCTACTTTATAAATTGACACTGTTGCTGATGAATACATCGAGGAAACTGTCATTAAATACAATGCTTTCCTAATGTAAATTGTATGGATCATACTGACTCAGTTAAAGATGTAGCAAAACATTTAATGGTGTCAATTTCAACAATTTCAATACTAACTGACCAACAAATAAGAATTATTTGCCAGAATTCATAGTTTATAGCTAATAAACAGTGCTAAAGTGCAGCAAAACAACACTATAGTCAGCGCACTGTGGCCAAACAACCATTTCAATTTCACAAATTGATAGAGAGAGCTGCACACTTAGTGACAAAAAGCTAAGTACCCAGACAGAATGGCAAAAATGCAGTGAAACTGACTGAGGGTCATGTGACTGCAGTGGTTACAATATTTAAACAAAAAAGTTATAAATATAACCTACTTTATTGTTCTACCAATATAAAGGGTGGTAGAACAAGCATATCAATAGTACTCTCAGAGTAAAATGTGTTATTTTCTCCAATAGCATGTTGGCAAAAATCTGCTGGAACTGTCCTAATGCAAGTTTGACTGGCAAAAGACAGGGTGACCTCATTGGTTAGATGTTCTTCAGACAGAATATTTTTCTCTTTGGTAATTGTTATGCTCTCTAATGTCGTTCTGGTTGCTCAGATCTGATCTATACAAATGCAATCAAACTGTGGTTGGCCAATCAGAGCCTCCTATATGCCACTCATACCAAGTTATGCCTAACATCAACCAATCCTTCTGGGTACCCAACTTTTTTGTCCAATGTGGGGGGTCACAACGGACAAGAAGAGTTTCTATGGAAAAAATAAAGAATAAAGCATAAAGAGGGGAAGGCAAAGCAAGAACAGACAGAAGTGCAACACATAAAGTGAGGGCCCAGACATTAAGGGAAGGGCTTACAAAATCTGAAAAAAACATGCAGAAATCATATATGAAGTGAAAGGCAGAATCTGAGGCTGACATCCATCGATTGTTTCCTATGCAATATTCTATGCTTTATAAAGCCTTATCACCCTACCCAAGAAATTTAGTCCCCGGAGGACCAAGCTGGAGGATTCTGCTAACCAAACTCTCTCCCTCATTTAAAGGTGGAGGGGCTGTGGGGAGGTGGAGTTTACTGTGTGATACGCCAAGCATCCATCCGCAGCAGAGTGGAGGAGAAAGCACACAATGTTTTGGTTGAATGGAAAATCGAATTGTTTTGTAAGCAAGTGATTGTTCTCTCAAAAAAGAAAGAAAGAGATACAAAGACACATCATTTAAAAAGACTATTGGAGGTTACAGCATCCTGCACAAAAAACATTCAAATCTGGACTTCTTACTGCAGTAGCAAAGTCAACCAGATGTGGAAAAATACTAAATTATGGGTGTTTTTATGGTGTGCCGTTTCTAAAGTTGCACAGTCAAAACATAACAGCAATCATTTGAGTTTTTTGCCTAACATAAGGGGAAGAAATGGGATTCATTTTTCAAAGTCAAAATATGTTGCTCTGAACCAACTATTTGCCTTATAACAAAATTTGTAGTCAGCAAGGTAATATTTAACTTGCCACTGAATGTTTAACTCTACACTGAATTCTTAGCAGCTTAGCTTACTAATTGCATATTTGTTTTAAACTCTCATAAATAAATGTATAACACGGTGAAAATATGACTTTGACAAATCAACCGATATTTTTCTCCCTCCTGAGGCTAAATAACCAAAGATTTGGGTTAAATGTTCATCTGGCTAACTAATATTTAGCAAGGCAATTTTCTGTCCAAGGTAAATATGTAGTTAGCCTTAAGCTGAATATTTAGCTTAAGGCTTAAGCTGAATATTTAGCTTAAGGCTTAAGCTGAATATTTAGCTTAAGGCTTAAGCTGAATATTTAGCTTAAGGCTTAAGCTGAATATTTAGCTTAAGGCTTAAGCTGAATATTTAGCTTAAGGCTTAAGCTGAATATTTAGCTTAAGGCTTAAGCTGAATATTTAGCCTAAGCCTTAAGCTGAATATTTAGCTTAAGGCTTAAGCTGAATATTTAGCTTAAGGCTTAAGCTGAATATTTAGCTTAAGGCTTAAGCTGAATATTTAGCTTAAGGCTAACTAACTTAAGGCTTGCTGACCAAATATTCAGTTCAAAATTTAGATGTAAAAATATTGCTTACAAACTAAATATTAGGCTTCAAACTGAGATTCACTTTGAAGTTAAACATTTAACTACAAACTAAATATTTTATTGCAAACTAAATATTAGCTTGCTAACAAAAATGTTTTATGAGGTATATACAAAGCTGGAAGCAAAATGTTTTGTTTAATTCGGAAACATTCAGTTAGAAAATGTGACATCTATAAATGAATGAATGATATTGTGAAAATATAACTTTGAAAAATCAATTAATTCAGATTCAAAAATACTTTATTGATCCTGAAAGGAATTCAAATGTTGTTCTTCAAAAAGTTTTGTTGCCAGGAATAATCTACTGTAGAGGACTGTATTCCAGGAAATCTGAAGAAGCCTCTGACTAAAGACACTGTTCTCTAAAGACAATCCTGTGAAGAACATTTTCAGGATAATTTTCCTGATTTTATGAAGAATCCTTCTTTGCAATATCATCTCCAGAGGTTCCACAGTCTTTCCCAGAACAGAACCAGAACCAGAACCAGAACAGAACCAGAACAGAACCAGAACAGAACCAGAACCAGAACAGAACCAGAACCAGAACAGAACCAGAACAGAACCAGAACCAGAACCAGAACAGAACTAGAACAGAACCAGAACCAGAACCAGAACAGAACCAGAACCAAAACAGAACCAGAACAGAACAGAACAGAACAGAACCAGAACTAGAACCAGAACAGAACAGAACAGAACAGAACCAGAACCAGAACAGAACCAGAACAGAACCAGAACCAGAACCAGAACAGAACCAGAACAGAACCAGAACAGAACCAGAACCAGAACAGAACCAGAACAGAACCAGAACCAGAACCAGAACAGAACTAGAACAGAACCAGAACCAGAACAGAACCAGAACCAGAACCAGAACAGAACCAGAACCAGAACAGAACAGAACAGAACCAGAACAGAACCAGAACCAGAACCAGAACAGAACCAGAACCAGAACAGAACCAGAACCAGAACCTTAACAGAACAGAACCAGAACCAGAACAGAACAGAACCAGAACAGACCAGAACAGAACCTTAACCGAACAGAACCAGAACAGAACAGAACCAGAACAGAACCAGAACAAAACAGAACCAGAACAGAACCTTAACAGAACCTTAACAGAACAGAACAGAACCAGAACAGAACCTTAACAGAACCTTAACAGAACAGAACAGAACCAGAACAGAACAGAACAGAACAGAACAGAACCAGAACCAGAACCAGAACAGAACCAGAACAGAACAGAACAGAACCAGAACAGAACCAGAACCAGAACAGAACCAGAACAGAACAGAACAGAACAGAACCAGAACCAGAACGAGAACCAGAACAGAACAGAACAGAACAGAACCAGAACCAGAACAGAACAGAACCAGAACCAGAACCAGAACTAGAACAGAACAGAACCAGAACCAGAACAGAACCAGAACAGAACAGAACAGAACAGAACAGAACCAGAACCAGAACCAGAACTAGAACAGAACAGAACCAGAACCAGAACAGAACCAGCCTTCTTTATCAGGCTGTTGAGCCTTTTGAGGTCCCTGGTTCTGATGACAGCAGAAGAGATGAAACTCTCAACAACGTAGAAGATCTTCCTCAAGAAGTCCAGTCTGCTCTTTTTCTTCTTATACATTCTTCACTTTTAGGGTGTAGAATATAAACACTAAGGTATTTATAATCATCAACCCCCATTTCTTCCTCTTTGAGGAACTCAAATAACTGCTGTTAATTTTTGATGTGAAACTTTACAAATGGCACAGTGTAGTTTTTGATATGTGGCAGGAATGATTTAATAACTAAAACATTATTGCATTGATTTGTGTTCCAAGGAACCTAAATAATATCCATGTTAAGCAGACCTCTGTGTCACAACACAGAGGTCTGCTTATCTTAGACACTTGAAAATTGGAAAGACATTTCTGATGAAATAAATAATCAGACCTTTAACATATTCTTACCAGGATGGTGCTGTACAACCTTAACTATAATAAAACGTTAATTAGAATATCCTAACTGTGCTAGAGAACTTCCAGCTTGTCTGCACATAAAGGCTAACTTTGGATACCATATTCCCACATAACTAGCCACATCTAAAATCAACCATGGTGCATTTCTGTAGGTGGAATTAATAAGAAAAGCCATAGTTAAGATTATGGATTAACAGTTAGAAATAGTTAGACAGGAGCTGTTATGAAATCAAACTGGGCATGCTGGAGAGCAAAGACTGGCAGACCCTGGCACTGGCAGGAAGCAAGAACAGATACACAAACAGCTGAAGTTAGGCAGAAGCTGGGGGAAATCAGTCTGAAAGAAAGAGGGCAGCAAATTGTAAGTTTCAAGCAATCAAGAATACAGAAGGTCCCCTCACACTTTTAATGCATCTTAAAGTCATATTTTAGGTTCTTTTAAATGGTAGAAAAGTATTTTCTAAGGTCAAACTGGTCAAACTATGGTTACTGTATTTGATCTGTAACTTGCTAGTCAACGTTTGAAAGAATTGAATCACTTAAAAAGCTCTACTTCAGGAAAAATCATGTGGTTTGCAAAACATAACTGGAGGAGAACGGAGCCCTACTGTCTGACTGCTGAGCTGAAGGAGGTTTGGTTTGCACAGGTATGTGCAGCTGATCAGGCTGCAACTGGTATTGGTTTGGTGGTGGAAAAAAAGATTTTATTTTAGCTCTGCAGGATATTTGTCCAGCGGAAGTCAAGAGTTCACCACCAACATGGTAATCTGCAGTACATACTTCTGTGAGGAGGTTCACAACAAAGCGACCCAAATTAATATTAGATGGGATCCAGAAGAAATGACAAAATCAGACTCAAATCCACTAAAGTACCACCATAAGAGCAGCAAGGGGCAGAAAGACAACAAACCAGTGTCACAGCTTTGACCTGCAAGAAGGTGGGTGGAGAGAGTTATTAATTTTTCCAGGAATATGAACACTTTTGACTCTAATTGGATGTACAACGGACCCTCCAGAACGTTATGGTCCGACACTGTTGTTACGGTTGCTTAAAGACGAACACCACACAGCCAAAGTGAGCTGCTATCAACCTGCGTCTTTTTAAACTCCGCCTTGTCCTTACAAACAAAAACTCTTGCATAAGTACAGATGTGAGTGGGAAGACGTCCATCCAAGGCTCAGCGATTCCAGTGACCATTATAATCAGTTATTCAGTACTAGAATAATTAACTTTTTACCAAATACTTTTTACACTTTGATTTGAAGCTTAACACTTCACATGTTGAAGTTATATTACTCTGATTGGAGTGCAATTTTTGGGCACCCTAATCCACATTTGTAATGATTCCACTACTGAGTTGTTGTTTTTTTTGTTTTTTTTTTTACAAAAAAACCAGCAGTAAATTAAATGTACCCCTTCTGTGGACATCCCACTGTGGTAACGTCCTGTGTTTTTATAAAATCAAATCAAATCAAATTTTATTTGTATAGCATATTTCAGCAGCAAGGCAAGAGACCAACCAGGTCAGAGGTCAGCCTGTAATTCTGCAGTAGTGATTTGTCCAGATTGTTCTATTTTAGCAGTGGTTTGATAACTGCTGTTTTCAAAGCCTGGGGGAAAACACTTGATGTAAGCGATGAGTTACTATTTGGATCAGATCAGTAACAATAACAGGCAGGATTTCTTCAAGAAATGTGTGGGAAGGACATCCAGACAGCAGGAGCTTGAACTTAATTGACTTATAATTTCTTCTAGGATTTTATAATTAAATAGTTGAAAGTGGGTCATTTTTCCTGTATTTGTTTTGTTTAGGTACAGCAATAATTAATCCTCTGATTTTTTGAATTTTCTCTGAAAAGAAGTTGGAAAGCTTGTTCCATCAGCATTAGATTGAATTCAGATGGTAACATCATGGGAGGGTTTGTGAGTCTGTCAACTGTTGCAAATAAAGCTCCAGCATTGTTTATGACATCTGCAAAAAAAAAGCCTCCCTTCCATGTTTTAGTGTTGCGTGATAGTTACATAGTCTTTCTTTATAGATGTCATTATGAACGTGAAGTTGAGTTTTACACCATTGTCGTTCTGCCCTGCGACAGAGTTGTCTTGCAGATCGAACTGTTTGTGCATTTCTCCATGGAGATTTCTTCCTACCAGACACAACATTTACTTTAATTGGGGCAATGGAATCAATGATATATGAAACTTCAGACTGAAAATCATCTACCAACTTATCTACATCATTACAGTTTAAGGGTGAGGAGGAAGAGTAGATTTGATTAAATGTTTCTGCTGTGTTTTCTGTGAAGGAACGTTTTGTGACAGTAGCTGTTTGTCCAAGTTGGTCAAAGAATAAAAAACTGTCAAAGATAACAGCAAAGTGATCCGACAGGGCGACATCAGTTACAGAGACATTGGAAATATTCACACCCTTACTGATAACCAGGTCCAGTGTGTGTCCTTGAGTGTGTGTTGCTTGTTTGACATGTTGTGTTAAACCAAAATTTTCTAAAATATTAGAGAGCTTTTTTGCCCCTCTGTCTTTGGGTTTGTCCACATGAATGTTGAAATCACCAACAATTATTAAACAATCATAATCAATGCATATGAGAGAAAGAAGATCATTCAAGTCAGTAAAGAAATTTTCCACATATGTTGGACTTTTGTATAAAGTTAGTGTCAAAGTTTGTTTGTGGCCTTCAATCTCAATTCCTAGATACTCAAAAGAGGTGAAATGACCCAAAGAAATTTTACTCCAATTTATGGTTTTCTTAAATATAGAAGCCACGCCTCCTTGTTTATGTTTTCTATTCTCACTTAAAAAATTATAGTTAGGAGGCGCTGATTCAATTAGTACAATTTGGTCATTATTGTCATTCAACCATGTTTCTGTCAGAAACATCAATATTATATTCAGTGATGAAATCATTAACTAATAGAGCTTTAGCACAGAGTGATCTGGGATTTGAAAGAACTATTTTAAGTGGCTTGGAAGCAAAAAGATTTTCAGTCTGAGGTTCGAATTAGGACCGCTGTACTTGATATTTCTGTTTTTTGTAAATTTCATATCTAAAAGGTGGCAACCGTGCTTTGTGTGCATATTGTTTTCCATTCTAAAATCTGCTCTTCTACAATTTATGTGTGTTGGGTCTCTTTTGGTTCCCCCACAAGATGTTCTGGAACGTTCTATGGACATGACCTTACCAGGAAAAAAGGACGTCCGTTATAAATCAGCTTCACAGGCAGCTGATAACACAAGCATGTGTAAACATTTCTAACCACCAAGCAAACATCTGAAAAAATAGTTAATAGTGTACCAAAAAAAGAAAGGAGTCAAGGAAACAACACACAGAATAATAATATGAAACATAACCTTTCAAATAAACTCATAAGTAAATGAACTTGGATCATTTTTCTAACAATGTGATCTCTGTTTACTGTGCCGTCAACAGTTCTAACTTCTGGCTGTGAGCCTTTAATCTTAAACATGTGACTGATTTAATGCTCAGGATCAGTCACCTCCTCCAGCTCTTATTCAATGTTTTCAGCTGCAGTCCGGAACGTTCTCCTCCATCTATGTCATTAACGCTCATCGCCAGGTGGAGCAGTAAGCAGGTCAGGTAGAGTAGGTACTAATACCTTATATTTTCGGGGCCATTTTTGCACCAAAACTTTAAATTTCAGACTTGTTATGACACAAAGGCTTCAACATGCATTTAAAGTGAAATATGCTTTTTAATGATGCATTTCCTGTCATTCCAAGTGTGCCTCCAAGATTGACAAACATGATATTACATACTTGTGTAGAATTACTATATTTGTCTGCTGGCTAACTCTTCCAATATTATGTGTCCGGTTTAAGTCTCTACCGATAGCCTTACCCAAGAAACTGGGCTCCAGATGGCCCCACTTCAATGAGCCTGCTGGCCAGACCCTCGCCCTCCATCATAGGGGCATGGTGGCCAGTCGGTGCCGTTTCACTAGTCGACAGGTGACCCTTGTTGGGGCGCTGCATTTCTTGGGTGGAATGATGATGCGGAGGCCATTATGTCGGCAACCACGCATGGCTCCACCCTGGCATCCACCATGAAGCTGACCAGGAAGCTAAAGCAGAACAGAACATTTTTCACAAATGAAAACATATGTCACTGATAGCATTTGGTATTGAGGCCACGGACACCAAAACTAATAGAGTAAGTTGTTTTCAAAGCCCCCTCTCCATTGTCAAGTCTCACTCTATCCACTTAATATCTGGTTCAGTTCTGGCCAAGTTGGGTGCATCTCCACTGGCAGTGTGTTCCTGTTAGAGGGCGTGAAGAAGTGGGAATGTGGGAACATGAGCAAGCTGTGAACATGTAGGGTTGCTCTGCCCCAATGCTCTGTGGGTTCATTTGCCATATTTCATACAAAGGTTTGGACCTCAAGGTTTGACCCTGGAATTATTCATTTCCAGCCATCTTGCCAAATACTATGGATTGAAAATAGTGGTTGAGATATTGATGTTTGAGGAGTTTGCAAATATCGCTTTCACTCAAACTGTGATGTAAATCAACAAATACAGTCTACTGCCAATTAAATTGTTTGCACGCAATACCCAGGTTGGCCCAACTTGCTCCAAAAAGCAAGGAGGATCCTGCAGGATCTACAAATGGAGACAAATCTGGCTGGAGCTGAATGAGAGGAACTGACTAAAGCCACACCCAAGCAGAAGGCGCTTAAGTTTTACAAGCTGAGAAGAGCATATTTCCCATGGCGCCACCATTTGATTCCAGTTTTGGAGTCAGATGGGGACTCTAAAAATCTGTGGAGGAAACTAAAGATTAGGGTGATGGTAAGGAGGTTTGACAAATCATAAAAATACCAAAGGACGCTTACAAAAAGAAGCCCTCTCAGTGGAACTGCTTTTTTTAGTAATGATTTCTGTCATTATTATAACGAAAACACACAATTTCATTATGAAGGGATTTGTTTTTACAGTATATATTTGATAATGTACTTAGAAATCATTATTTTATGGACAAAAAGGGGGGGAAAAATTGCTCTTGGGGGGCCCTCTGCTGGCCGCAGTAGGTCATGTAAGCTTCACCAGTAATATGAAGTGCATTGCAATGTGCAGAGCATCCAAACGTCCGAAGTTCCAGTAGAAGATGAGTAAGCAAAACAATGTCTTAAAAAATGGCTTATCCTTCAGGGAGGGAGGAAAGTCTCAGTTAACAGAGGAACGAGTTAAACTGCTGAATTATTTCCCTGGTAGAGGTTTTTCTAACAGAACGATGTTAAAATACTTCATTGATTTCTGTGAAATCTCCTCTCTCCAATCAGATAAAAGATGGATTCTGTGTATGGTTTTATGAAAAGATCCATCTATCCATTTTCTGTCCACCCTTGTCCCCAGCAGGGTCAGGTGGTCAGGTTTTAGTTCTATTGAACAACTTAATCCATGGTTTGATTCTGCAACACGCCCACAGAGTTACAGAGTGATGTATTCCAAAAATATGGTGAGATAATCATTTTTCTGTGAGACATGGCAACATGGAGGCCATGTTGTGGAAATGCAAACTTCACGAGACGGTCTATGAAATCAACAGACGTGTCCTCAACCTTCATTCCCTCAGTTTTTTTCAGACTTTTTCCGTATAACATGTAGCTTCCCACCTTATGTGGAGAAAAAATGAAGAGACATAAATACAGATTTAATACTTGGCGGCTTTAGTTCGATTCACACAGCTTTCTATACTGTGAGCCTGAAAACATGTGAGGCAATGTTTACTGGGGACAAACACACAAACATGCACCTCTCCAAGAGGAGAACATATGTGAGTGGAGGAAGAATGGTGATGATGATGAAGAAAAATGTGGTTAAACCAAGATGCAGAGGGTCACCTGCTGTGGTCTCCATGATCACGGCACGGAGAGGAACGGCTAAAAACAACAGTCACATCGGGAGGCATTAAAAGTTGAGCAGAATCAGTTGGAAAAAAAACCATGAGAGGAAAATCAGAGCAAGGAAGAAAAAGATTTCTGTTATAGAATTAAAAAGCATGTTTTTAGTCTTTATGTGCAAACTAATCTGAAGTGACGCAATATTTGCAACATGTATGTGTTCTCCAGTGTTAACAGCAAATGACCTGGAATCGTCCCACATGCAATAAAGTCACACATAGAGGATGTGCTCAGAATTTTGTCAACTGTCATGAAAAAAGAAGAATTGCTCAGCGTTTGTCAATGATGACAGTCTGAACAACTGTCACCATGAGTGAAAGTAAATGTGGATGCTAATGGTGAGCACATCTAACTCATGTCAAACTGTTGTCTGACTGGAGCAGGACAGTGACAACTTGATCCTCATTATAGTCCACCATGGTTGTTATATATATAGAAATATATATATATATATATATATATATATATTATATATATATATATATATATATATATATATAGAGTATATAAAGTTAGTGTATTGCAGAGAGCCTGCACTATTAATACAACTTGAGATCAGACTTTCATTTGAAAATTTTTTGTCCTTTTCGCATATTTAAGCTTTGAACTACACATTTGTATTTAACACGGAGTGTTTGTGTCATCGTTAACAATTTTGTCCAACACTGGAACTTGGCCTACCCTGAATGAAGGGGGCTGGAGGACAAAGCAATGTTATCCAGGTTCTCTGTTCCCCAACTCAGTCGGTAGGAATCTCTCTCATTCTCTCTTGCAAGTGATGAAACCTAGAATCAAACATATATAATTAAAAATTACTCAGAACATTTGGAAAATTTTTCATGAGCCACCCTTGGTACATTTCTTCACTAAGAATTATGTTTTGTCAAAGTTACACCTGAACCACAAGGCTTGTAGAACAATGTTCTTTGGGCAACACCAAATTCAAGACATTTAGCCAGAATGTGCTGCGTCTTTGTAGACCCTCTGTTAATTTTGAGAGGGTTATGTTAGAGTCGGTTTGACAGACACAGCACATGGACTCCTGGCTGTCTCAGTCAAAGTCTAGCCTCTAGCAATCTTTTCTTTGTCCTGATTAGTTTATTTTATGAAAAGCTTTTGTCTGAAATACTTTTGACCAATGGGAGTACCTGGTGACAGGTGAGTGTCTCGTCCATCATACCATCATGTCTTGGAGAATAGTAGCTATGATGGGTGGGTGTGAAGGACCTGTCTGAACTGGAGCACAAAATATCAGAATAAACCGTCAAACCACTGAAGGCCAAGAGCAGGAAAAATCACTTCTCTGGACAGAATTGGTAATTAGCTCGACATTTCCAACACAAACAGGCATCAGTGTCCAATAACTGACGAGATCAATTTGTGCAGCTGAGAGTTAGTTATTTCTGACCTGAGCTCCTAAATTCAATGAATGTCACATTTAGAAACAAAAGTCATTTGATGAAAGGTCTCACTAGGAGCAGACAGAGAGTAAGACTGGATGTTCCTTTGTTTGAAATACTGATGTTAGAGACACCTTCGCCAGAACATACCTTTGGACTCCACTATGGTTGAGTGAGAGAGAAGGGATACATGAAAAGGAGGGAGACACACAAACATAGAGTATTAATTCTCTCAAGGTCAGGAAGAATGGAGTTTTTCATAAAGCTCTGAAGTAAAGTCTTCAGCCATGTTTATATTTTAGTGAAGTTTGATCAGCTGACCTAACTTCTGGACATTGTCCGGTTTTGTTGGGCAAAAATGAAGAACAACTTTTTGGCCAAAATAGCTGAGAATGAAAACACAACTTGTGTTTTTGTGTTTTGGCTTCTGATCAAATAGTAACCCTAACTCTACCCTGTGGATGATTTAATTGAATCAATCAATCAATCAAATGTTATTTGTATAGTACATTTCAGCAGCAAGGCATTTCAAAGTGCTTTACATCATAAACACAAGAACACAAAGTCATGCAACATAGAATCAACAATACATTGTTCCATATTACATTTCAAATACAATTCTAAACGTTTAGTGAAGATTTTAAGGAAGTCAAGGTTTCCGCTATTTTACAGTTTTCTGGAAGTTTGTTCCAAATTTTTGGTGCATAGATGCTGAAAGCTGTTTCTCTTTTGGTTCTGGTTCTGGGGATGCAGAGCAGAACCAGAACCAGAACCTGAGAGTATGTTTTCTGACTATAGATCAGTGAAGTTGTGTGGTGAAGGTCCACATGTGTCAAAGTCAAGGCAATAAACGTGAAAACAGCCACGAATGAACATCCGTAAACATTGTATTGTGGTGCTAAACTGTAAACTAACAACAGTATTTTAAAATCTATTCTTTGAGCTACAAGAAGCCAGTGGAGGGACTTTAAAACTGCTGTTATGTCTCTACCTTCCTGGTTTTAGTGAGAACAGGAGCAGCAGCTTCTGGATCAGCTGCAGCTGGAGGATTGATTTGTTGGATTAGAGGAATTTTTTTTGCCATGAGACTTAAAATATCTGATTCAACATCTTTGTATCTAAGTAGCAGGGAGTTAGGCACCAGATCAGATGCATGACCACTTTCACTGACTCCTTTCAATATTATTCTCCAGTTGTGGAAATTTTCTGCATGCACACAATGCTGGAGGGCAAAAGGCTATTCTTTAACATGAATCCATAGCTGCATTTGACATGGTAGAACAATTCTGTTAACTTAATGAAACCTGGAGATGTAGGTATTATTCATTGAGAGTAGTGCACCACAACAAAGGAAAAATAATGCAGAAAAAACATTAAAGAATAATTCAAAGCCACTTTTTTCTCAAAGGAAGGATTAACTTAAAGATGGTGAATCTGTCAGGATTCATTTCCCATTTCTTCATCAACTTGTTCAGTTTCCTGTCTTGTGTGAAGACACACCATGTACTTTATATAATAGGATCTGCATAAAAAAAGTTAAAAATCAGACAATCTTCTACCTATCAAAAATCAGATGACCAACTGCTTCAAGACATTCTGGATAATTATAACAAAGTCTGGCTCTTTGGTGGTAACAGACAATCTGAGGTGCTTTGGCACTTTTGTACAGCACTGCATGCATATACTGTTCACTGACACAGGTCAATATTCTAAAAATATATGGAATATAAAAACATATTTAAGGAAGGTGCAGATCCAGAGACTTAAGGTGATTAAATAGTGTTAGAAAGGCAATGTGTGAAGGAAACATGTTCTCTAGTAGGATATGGGGCAATGGCATAACATGTATGAACCTTTGAGCACAGATTTCACCAATGGATTTTCACTTAACTGTATAATACTTTTTGTCTGAGCTATGTTTTCTGACTATAGATCAGTGAAGTTGTGTGGTGAAGGTCCACATGTGTCAAAGTCAAGGCAATAATAACAGCCACGAATGAACTTCCGTAAAGTTGTGCAACTTAAAGTCATTATAATTACTAATATTAAGATAAGTGTCACACATCTGAATTGTGGAGCGGCAGGAGGAGATCTGTGAGCTGTGACACCAAACGCAGGGCCGTAACGCACAACCTGGATGCTGGGGCGCAGGGTGTGTGTGTGTGTGTGTGTGTGGGGGCCTGGGGGTCTAAAATCCTAGTTTTCCAGACAATAGAATCACTAAAGTTTGTTTTTTTTGTACCGTTGTAACCATTAAACAATCTACCCTTCAGTTCAACCATATATGTAGATGTAACATAGTTAATATTGTACAGAATATTACAGAACCCTAAACCATAATAATTAAAAAGGTTACATAGAGACACATTGTTGTCATAAAATAACTTGCTAATAGGTATTGGCAAAGATCAATAAGATGTTCACAGGTGGCGGAGCGTTGTTGTTGTTAGCAGCTGCAGACAGTAACTAAAATAGTTACTTTTAATGTAACTTAGTTACTTTCCAAATCAAGTAGTCAATAATCTAACTGTTACTTTTTCAAGGAGTAATCAGTAATCTGATGAAAGTAACTATGCCACCACTGCCTGTGTGTCTTCTGTGTGTCTTCTGTGTGTCTGCAATGAAAGAATATCATCTCAGAAGGCATTATCAAGCTTCTCAGAAACACAAAGACAAGAATATGAATATCATAGAGCAGCATAATAATGCATTTTCAGTTTATAGTGCATGCACTTCAATTTATGTATTTATCTTGAGCTCATATATTTAGTTTTTCATAACAGTGGAAGTTTTTGCTGTTTGGCTGTTGAAAATGTTTTCCCTTCAGGTTACTGATAGTCATAATGAAATATTGCTTTGTTCTTTCAATGTACAGAACATGCAATTTTCTTTGAAGGAAGTTTGTTTTTGTCTGTTTGCCTGTTGAAAAATGGTTTCACTTGAAATTACTGACAGATCTGTAACAAAATATTGCTTTATTCTACATAGGTTCAATAGGCTATGTGCAATCATTTCAATATGTTTTAATAAATGGGGAACCAGTCCGGCCCTCAGCTTGTAGCAAATTTGGTGTTTTGGCCCTCGGTGTGTTTGACTTTGACATCCATGATCTGGTACCTCTCAGTGCGCGCCCCCTCCAGGCTGAAACGGAGGTAGTTCATCCCGTCCAGGTACTGTCCTGGTAGGGAATCATCTCCCAGTTCCTTGAGGTCTTCAGCTCTCAGATACTCTCCACCATCACCTGTCATTGTGTCATCGCCTTCAGAAAAAATAAAACGAGTAATTTGAAATCAAAACTGCTTTTAAGAGGAGTAAACATCTGCGTTATATGTTGTTGTATGATGTTAAAATTTTTTCTCAATAGGTCATTGTTGAAAATGAGAATTTGTTTGCAGTCAACTTATCTGGTTAAATAAAGCTTATATACATTGATAACTAAAAGATTAAATGAGGTCACTTTTGTTATGAGTATATCATTTAAACTCAGTAAAGAATACTGGTGATTTTGACTTCCACAAAACTAAATAAAGCATGATTAGAATCTCAAAATCACTAGCTGCATTTCTAATAATAAATTGAAAAACTGACATTCTTCGATAAGAAGTTTTTTTGCGCTAGGATGATCTGGGGTTCCAGCTGCGTACAAGTGGATGTATTTCCCAAAACTGCAACCGAAACCCTTTTTTCACATCACACAAGTCATGTGATCAACAGCTCTATATTGCTACTGGGGAAAATGACAAAGAAGACAACAGGAAGTGGTAGGAGGATGATGGTTTGTTTTTGTATTTTCAGACAATGCCCAGCTGGCTCCATCAGAACATCACACAGCTCATAAAAGGTTGTGTGTCATTTGAACATGTTGAATCCATAACTCTTCTGTAAAATAACCAACTGCCATTTTCCTAAATGCTGCATAAGTTGGCGGCACTTGTCACTTAAAGGCTGACTAAGACGCCAACGTCTCCTCTGATGGCTGATAGATGTTACTGTTTATATTGATGGCTGCCAAGATTTTTAGGGACTTATCATGTGAAAAGCTTATTCACATGTGATTTTAATTTAAATCACATGATTTTAGTTTCTTATTTAATGGAAACACCACAATTATGTTTTTTCTATATTAGCAGAAAAGAGATGTAAAGTTGCATATATAGGTAATGGAAACACAGCTGCTGCTCATTTCTTCTTTTTTTTCTTTTTCTTTTGTTTAAGTAGGTAAGAGAAGCTGCTATAATAGAGAGGAATGAGACTTCAGGTCCAGGTCTGCCTGAAAGCAAATAAGTCCAACAGAGCAAAAAAGAAACACACTGAAATAAGATCTGCGTGTTCCTCTACCCATAGCATGATAGCTTCCTGAAACGCAAAAGCATCAGAAGGTATGACATGTCAAAAATACTCTAAAGAAATCTCAAATCTGCAGTTACAATAAATACAGCAGTTGATCAAATGTTATATTGATGTAAACAGGAAATAGAGATTGCTTTCATCTGCTGGAGATCTGTTTGTGATTTCAAAGAAAATTTATGGTTGGATATTTGCTGCAATAAAAAGAAACCTAAATAGTGTAATGAAAAAAACATAAATAATTTTGATGTGCAGTTAGTGGAACATCGGTAAACAGTGATAAAAATATTCTGCCAAATTTACAGAGCCCTTATTGTATAATAATATGCATTGGGGTGTAATAGCGCACAAAAATCAAATCATGGCTTGTGTTGAGACATTATGTTCTGCCTGCTCCTTCTGTGTGATCTCTCTATCTCTCTCTCTCTCTTTCTTTCTCTTTTTCTCTCTCTCTCTTTCTTTCTCTTTCTCTCTCTCTTTCTTTCTCTTTTTCTCTCTCTCTATCTCTCTCTCTTTCTTTCTCTTTCTCTCTCTCTATCTCTCTCTCTCTTTCTTTCTCTTTCTCTCTCTCTTTCTTTCTCTTTTTCTCTCTCTCTATCTCTCTCTCTCTTTCTTTCTCTTTCTCTCTCTCTCACTCTTTCTTTCTCTTTCTCTCTCTCTCTTCTCTTTTTCTCTCTCTCTCTTTCTTTCTCTTTCTCTCTCTCTCTATCTCTCTCTCTCTCTCTTTCTTTCTCTTTCTCTCTCTCTCACTCTTTCTTTCTCTTTCTCTCTCTCTCTTTCTCTCTCTCTCTCTTTCTCTTTCTTTCTCTTTCTGTTCCTTCCATTAACCTTAAGCCACCGGGTCTCTGTTTGTTTCCTGGCTCCCTGTGTGTTTCCTTCAGGTTTTGTAAGATGTAGGATAAACACTGTTTATGACACAATGATAAGTAGAAAATATGAATAAACAGGCAAAAACTTGGGAATACTTTCGATGTCTGTCACGGTGCATCATTAGGTGACATAGTTGCAACGGGTCAATAGCCTGTAATCAATATGGAGAATGACAAAAAGTCATAATTACTGTCATAAATAAACAGAAAAATTCTTTATGAAATAGAGGGGAAATTACTGTGCATACCTTGCAATGCTTTCATTCCTACAATTAAACTTTTAGAAAAATACTACAAAATATTCAAAGTAGCACCATAAAATCAGTAATCTCTATTTTAGTGGAATTATTCTACTGGATTTGGAAATGAATTTGTTTTAACAAATCAATGTAGTCACTCTGGTTTCTATAGCAAGAGAAACTTACCTTCTTCGTCTGAAACATCCAGTACTTCAGTCATAGTTTCAGGAACATTCAGCTTGTGTTTCTCTGTCACCGTCTGTCCACAGAGGGGAAACATTTAAGATTAAATGTTGTTGACACATAACACCCATATTAGATAAAACTGCTGACATTTCAACAAAATCAATCTCATCTCAATATACTGCTATAGCATAAATGAACTTATATTAATTACACTGATTTTACTACTCCATACCTTCAGAGTCTGGTGTACACCCTAAATCCAAGTTTTGGTCAGTTGAATAAAAACTGATGATGAAAAACAGAATCTAAAATATTTTGACCTTACAGAAGAAATTTTCACACCCAAGAAGTTCTCCACTTTGGGTCACATTACAACCACAGACTTCAGTGTTTGTCTCGGGACGGAGGTGACAGATCGGCACAAAGTACAGAATAACTGTGAAGTTATGACACATGGTTTTCAAGTTGTTTTTTTTCTTTTTAACAAATTAAAATGTGAAAATAATTTTCATGCATTCGTATTTCACAGCAAAGGAAACTGCAGGTCTTTTTCATGGTTGTTTGTGCCTACCAGTATTGCCACTTTTACAAATTTCTTCTTTGAAAACTGGTTGGAGAGTATCTGAACAGCAAGTTGTAGATCAAAACTTTGAATAGGCCAATTAAATAATTGTGAATCTCTAAAGAAAAGCATCCCACATTTTGGTGCCTGCATGAAGTTTTTCATTGTGGGGATGGTGTGTTCGGGGTGATGTGCAGTATTCCATCACACATGGAATGTTTTGGGACAAAAAGTTTCTTGTTGGTCTCTGAACAGAGCGCCTTCTTCAATTTATTCTTTTTAATCTGCCTTTGTGGCTTTATTTAAGAACAGTCAGAAAGGAAAGTGGGAGAGTCAGGGCCAGGACTTGAACCTGTGACAGACCTCCATATGTGCATTGTGCACCACCGCGGTGTCCCATTATTCAACTGCTTTAAAGATTTTGAAAACCCTGCATCATTTTTCCTCCTTTTAACATCATGTTCATTTGCTAAGTGTAAATTCACTCAGAGGTTTCTACACTGGTTCTGCCATACCGTAGTGGTGGTGATGATCTCCTCAGTGACGACTCGCAGAGTGTCCACCACAGAGATATAGCCCAGCCTCCGAGCTATACCCAGCGCAGTATTTCCATTCTGGGGACAGGAAGCAGATTCCAGATGCCTGTATTTGCATTTGAGTTTGCATCTGCTTTAAGTGAGTATATACAAACCACAGTAATGGCGTTGGGCTTGGCCCCATACTGAAGCAAAACATTGATGATGTGTGTGTTTCCTTGCTGGGCAGCTTGATGAAGCGGAGTGTATCCACTCTGGCAAGGGGAATGGAATAAAGATTGAGAAACAGCTGGAGCTGAATAACCTGCAATAACTTCAGTTACAGCAGTACCTTTGTCTTGGCGTTTACACTGGCCCCGTTTTGAAGAAGGAAGTTCACCATCTTGACATTACCATAGTGACACGCTACAATTAGTGGGGTGTAGCCCAGCTATGAAAAAGTAAAAACATCTTATTTCTCCAATCAGGAATCATGGAAACATGGATAGCATGTTTTTTTTTTTCATACAAAACATGCTAAGTGTAAGGATTAAAACACATTGTGGATGCTGATATGGACGAATCAAAACTCTAAACCTCACTATTTTAATTTGAATAGATTACCAAATTTTGAAGAACACCTAATGTCGAGGGGAACACCAGAAATCAATGGGGTCACAAAAAGTGCATGAAAAGGCTGTAAACTCTGTCACATTCAAATAATGTAAAAGCTAGTCTGATTCTTGTTATTATTAAATACGTCGCGAGTTGTCATAATCTAAAAATCCTTTGGCTGCACTGATAAATTGGCCCTGATTTTCCTTCATTTTAGGAGAGAGATACCAACATGAAGATCCAATCTTATGCATCAATATCTCTAAAAATCAGCCACTGTCCCTTTTTTATGCAGACTGACCATAAATGCAGACATGAACTCACCAGGTCACCATGAATCACTGCATTCCTATTTGTGGCAAACCTCAATTGCCACATTCTATATGCTACGGTTCTAACCTTCATTTAACCAAATGAAAAACTTTGTTGAAACCTCAAATCTCTTTTTCAAGAGTTGGCAAAAAAAGCAGCACTGTTTACAAATGCCAACTTTTATATTAAAACAGAAAAATCAATATGTATGAAAGCATAATATTATAAAAAAATAGCTATTGAAAAACAAAATTATCAACAACAAAAAAAGCCACCTAAACTCTCTTCTTCATGGTCTTTAATCTTTAGTTCACTGAAAGTCACTTTCTCTGTCAATTTAAATACTTGTTGAAAATGATTTGGACACCACATTTAACTGCTCTCTTTCCCAGGTCTTCCCCAATTCTTGGGACAAACATATGGGAAAAAGCCTGGGAACAAAGTCCATACCAGATGCCGAACGTAACCATCAGCAGAGTCAGATACAACAGAAAGAAAACCAGTAAATGACAACAGTGAGCACGATATCCACAGTCATTTAAAAAAGTGCAATGATATAGCATTTTTTTTAAGATATTGTCCTGGTGAATTCATGAATAATAGTCCAAAAGAGACAGGAATGTTGCTGAAGTTAAGACTTGAATGTTTTGGTCGTTCCAGTTCTCGTCTCGAACCACAGAAGCCTTTGGTGATTAAAAAACAAAGACCAGGAGAGGCAGCAGAAGGTTAGCCCTAGAGATCAGACTTTACAGCTGTGTCCTACATGACCATATCCATTAATCTGTATGATTTGGTTAATCTTATGCAGGAAAATCGGTGACCAAAATGTACTGGACAATGATCAGTAACTGTCAATACTTATCTTAAATGACATCAGTCTGTGTCAGAGACATACAATCTGAAGTGGGACACTAGTGCCTAATTGACAAAGGAGGAAAATAAAACAGGAACTCCTTTCACATACTTTAGTCTGGTGGTCCAAGTTGGCACCGTTCTTGGAGAGAATCTCAGCAACCGATACTTTGTCTTCTTGGGCTGCCAGATGGAGTGCGGTTAGGCCACTCTGCTTGAGCAAACAGAGAAGTAACATAGGAAGTGACACAATACAAATGGATAACTTTGCCTTATATCAGGGTTGGTGGTCAACATTACCTTGGTGAAGACATTAATCTGGGCTCCTTTGCTGATTAACAGAGCTGCCATGTGTGTGTGACCCTCCTGGGAGGCCAGATGGAGCGGCGTGACCCCCTGCTTGGTCAGGATGTTGGTCTCTGCGCCGTATTGCAGCAGCACTGTGGCAATGTCCATCTGGTTCTTCTTAGCCGCAATATGCAGAGGAGTGTAGCCGTTCTGGTTCATGAGAGGCAAACGTTAGGCTGAATGTTTTCAATGGTTCTGACCCAGACAAAAGTACTGGCCACTTGTCAAGTATGCAAAGCTTTAAATAAATTGTAGTTTTAAAGCTTTAAGACATCAGGTCTATCAGGTCTATTAGGGTGCAAGGTGTGGAAATGTAGTTCAGGAAAGACTCATGTCAGTTCTTTGGAAATAACTTTTTGGAAAATGTTCATTAAAAGACAAATTTTATAGCAATTTCATGCTAAACAAAATGATCAGCTCATTTTCTGTAAATACAGAATTCTCATCAAGACGTGATGAATCATTGTAATTAGCTGATTTATCTTGTGTTAAAGGAAACCATAACAGTATAGGAGGCTTCAGATGATCCACATGTTCTTGTTTGCCTTTGTGTGTGTGTGTGTGTGTGTGTGTGTGTGTGTGTGTGTGTGTGTGTGTGTGTGTGTGTGTGTGTGTGTGTGTGTGTGTGTGTGTGTGGGTGGGTGGGTGTGTGTGTGTGTGTGCATGCGTGCGGGCGGGCGGGCGGGTGGGTGTGTGTGTGTGTGTGTGTGTGTGGGTGGGTGTGTGTGTGGGATGATTTTAGTGCCAGTGAAAGAAGAGAAAACTTTTGCTGTGAATCCAGTGATTCTCCTCATCATGAACTATGTGCTGTAGATTCTCACCTTAGCCATTGCGTGAGGAGACGCTCCTTTGTCCAAAAGCAGGAGCGCCACCTTTTGGTTATCATAATGTGCTGCAACATGGAGGGGAGTGAGGCCATTCTGTTGGGGAGGATTGATGAGTGCATTAAAGAGCCGCTAGAAAAGCAGGGAAACCAAAAACTCATTCACTGTTGACTAGAGGACACAGAATGAGTCAATTTGAAGAACAAAAAATAGCTCCTGTTGACCTTTCTGATAAATGTCTGACTTGGTGAGGCAGATCAAGGAATACCTGGCTTAAAGTGCAACATACGCTTACCAGTTTTCTGGCAGTAAACACATCCTTAACACAAAAAACCACCAATTTTTATTCACATGCAAGACACATGAACATATTATACATATTCATCTAGCTGATAATCCAGTGTTTGCTTGGGGAATCTAAGCAGAACAGGTCTACGTTGGATGTTCACCTTTCCAGCAGAATCAGGAGGCGCACCGCGCTGTATCAGCAGTTTGACCACATCTAGGTTTCCATACTTGGCAGCCACATGCAGAGGAGTAAACCCTTTCTGTAGAGAGGAGGAAGCAGAGACGGTAAGACCCAGAGATTTTGAAAAATCTACACATAAAATCGCAAAATACTGTAGAAATATATACTTTAAAGTATTGGATATTTTTTTTAAAAACTATGTGCTGTCCGGCAGCATCCCACTGAGACATGTTGTCAGAATGCCAGAGTGTCAAGGTGAAGCCCAACAGATTTAATTTCACAAATGGAGCATTACATCTTTCTCTATACTTCACTTGATTTACTTAGGGGCAATGGTGATGACGATGGCAGGAGTTCACCCACAATCAGCAGGTTGCTTGTTCAATCCCTGCTCCACTTGCCCTCTGTGGTTTGTGACTGGTGGGAGGACACTTGATAAAGTGCTCTACCATGGGAGCCTAGGTATAAATTAATGCTGTGAAACTCTCTTCAGCCTACTGGCTGGTAATCATCGATTACAACACCTTCAGGTGCTTCAGGCACCTTCCAGGCTCTTCTCCACCACCAGTGTCTGAGCACCAAAGAACTTCAGGTCTAACTGCTGCTTTTTCTCAGTGTGAGAATAAGCAGCAGCAGCAGCTGTCTCATTCAGCTCTGATTCATTCATTGGGGCCGTGCATCCCCTGTCTGGGTGGGGACTTGTAGTTAAGTCCCCACAGTTCTGACATCCAGGTCCTCCTTTTTGCCGTAGCATTTGTGTTGTATCTCGTCAATCTCAAGTTGTGATAGCAGTTGCGTTTGCGGATGTTGGAACACTGAGCTACTAGTTGTTTAACGCTTAGTGTTGACTGGGGATGTCGAAGTAACCATTCCTTCCCCAGTCTTTGCATGTAACCTCTCTCACTAGGGTTACTTGAGTAGTAGCATTCCAACAGATCCAAGTTTTCATCTCTCGCCCATTTCCGTCTTGTTCCAGTAGCCCATTGTCATCAAGGTGCTTTGATCCAAAACGCTAATGTGTTTTGGATCAAATCCGTTAGCAGCATCCATGTCCTAAGTGACAGAGTAATACTGGACATCCACACTGATTTCTTGACCACCTCATCAAGTTGGACAAAGATTAAATGGTTCCCTCACTACCCACCTTCGTAGCTAATGAATGGGAAGCCCCAGCCTCCAGCAGCACCGAGGCAGTTTCCACCTGCCCCTCCCTGGCAGAGATGTGGAGTGGGGTATAGCCATTGGTTGTGGCAGCATCAGGATGGGCCATGTGCTGCAGCAACAGCTGGACGATCTCTGTTTTCCCAGACGGGACGCGATGTGAAGAGGAGTTTGGTCCTCCTGGACAGGATGGGGGTTGTGGCAGTTTTTAATCAAACAGCACACACACTCGATATTGATGACACAGGTATTGATAAGTGCAAGACATGTGACGAAGGGAATCTCACCCGTGCCTGAGCGTCCACCATCGCTCCATTTCTCAGCAGACATCTGACCACCTCCACCTGGCCAGCCCTGGCTGCCATGTGTAACGCTGTTTCTCCACGCTGTGTACAGCAGGTAACACACTGTGTCAGATGTAGCTGAAATGCTGCATCAGCTCCCTCCTGCTCCTGCCCTTCCCCATTACTCACTATATTGCTGACATCCGCTGAGGCTCCGTTCTGCAGCAGGAGCAGGACGATGTTCAGGTGACCCATAAAAGCTGCTACATGGATGGGAGTCAGGCCAGACTAAACAGGCAGCAGAATGCAGACACATGGTGGAAATGAAAGATCAGTGCTCTACAGTGTTGCAAAAGACCAGAGGCAAACAAATGATAAACTCTGATCACTTTCTGTGTTTTTTCATGCCTGGTCTTGTTTTGTTTAGGTAAGCTTTATTTAACTGAAAGTTTACAAAACAGTCACGTAAGTTACAGCTTTACATTTATTCAAAGTTTGCAAAGCACTAAAGCACTAAAGAAAGAATTTGCTCCACTATTAGAAAAAGTGTCCTCACCACTGCATGTACATATAAAAAAATATTCATTTCAGACATTAAAATAATTACGAAGCAGAGAAGCTCTGAGAAATCAGCTAATGATCAAAGTTGGCCTATTTTACAATTTGCCATTGATCAGTATGATAATTGACAACAATAACTACTCATTGTTTTAAAAGTAGCCACTGAGCAAAGTTAGCTGTCACAAGAAGCATAAAAAACACTTCTAAAATCAACGTATTTATATATGCAGATTGTTCTTAGAAGTAGTCTATGACAACTTAAAACTCAACTCTGAATTAAAACACAACTGAAATAATCTAGTAATTGTTAAATGTTTAACTACAGGGCTGTGTAACACAGGATGCATTTTAATTACTAATGTATGCAAAACTTTGTCAATATTCCACTAATGTCAAAGAAAGACAACTATGGAATTGTGATATTTCCATTAAATAAGAAATGCAATTAAAATCCCAGGTGAATAAATTTGCTCACATAAGTCATTAAAAAACCTGCTGTGGCATCTTTTTCATGGTTTGTGCTAGTAGCAACATCCAGCTGCTGATATTGTGACTCGTCATGCAGAAAGAGTGTTTCCATTACAGTTTTGTGAAATAAACCAATGTTGACATTGCCAGAAAAAAACACTACATTCTGACCACAAAATCTTTTCATCGAAAAACAAGTCTTTTCAAAACTGGTGTGTTTCCATAAAGCACATTTAATTTTGAACCGTTGATTTGCGCCTTTATCTGGTGAATGTAAATCCAGCTGTCTCACACAGTGTGACGTTTCCTCGCCTCCTAATATAAACAAATAATCATCTTTACTGTGTCCTAGATTTTCAGATATCTACAGCTCTTGACTATGAAACTGTCTGTTGTAACAGTTTCATGGCTAAGTTAGTTAAGAACATACTGCCTACTTATTACAACTGCAAGCTGGCTGTGAAACCTGAAAATTAATATCACTAGAAATGAGTTAATGTATAAAATGGATGTTGTTTAAGTCACCTCTGTAATTGCCTGGATTGACGCTCCATATTTCACCAGCAGCTCCATGACTTTTACCCGGTTCTTTTTACAGGCTATATGCAGTGGAGTGAAGCCGTTCTGTGAAGGAAGTGTGACAAGCAACAGCACATCCAACCATAAGGAACATTGTGAATCTGATACTTGCTGAATCTTTCCTCTCTGTCTTTCTAACGTACCAGAGCCCTGGCGTTAGGGTTGGCTCTTTATCCAGCAGCAGTTTGGTGACTCTGTAGTGACCACAGTGAGCTGCCACATGCAACGCTGTCAGGTAGTCCAGTGTGACGTCATCAACGGGAGCCTTGTGCTGCAGAAGGTGTTTGACGCATTCGACGTGGTCTCCTTGTGCCGCCATATGCAGTGGGGACAGCCCATTCTGAACAAGTGATCCAATAGAAAAGGAATGTCATAAGATGAATCGTTTCTCAGCAGCCCAGAGTCCAGACCTTCTGGATGGAGCAAAGCATAGAACCAGGGCAGCTTCTGCTATCAAGCTTCATCAACATAAAGCATGAGCAATAACTCATCACTGCTTTGATGACTTTAAGATCTTCAATTGAATTTTACTCTTGTATTGTGGAGATTATTGCCACCTAGTACTGTGACTTGGGTAATACAGCAATGTTGATCCTTTTTAAATAGAAGATTGAAATGTCTGTTCCACAGTGGGTAAATTTAACACTTGTTTCCATCTCCCCTTAAGGATACCAACTATTTTTCGGAAAAGCCAAAAGGCGGTGAGTTAGATGCTCTTTAGTCATGCATATATACTTTTTTGGGGAAATTGAGAAAGTTATTTTGAATTTTGCTGTTTGTGCATCCAGAAAGGTTTCCCTAAGGTGGTTCTGTCTGATGAGGACATTTAATATTTCATAAGAAGGAATGAACCTGAGAAGCTGGAGTGAAGAAGCTCTCCCGCTCCACAACAGCTTTGTGGCTTTTTATCATTTTTCATTCCATCCCAAAGACTTTGTTTGGACAATTCTGGGTTGTGTGATCAGAACAGACCTGACAGATAAGCATAAATTCAGTGTGGCTCACCTTGGTCCTGGCCAGTAAAGGGGCTCCTCTCTCCAGCAGCAGCTCCACGGCTGTCTCATGTCCACTTCGAGCTGCACAGTGGAGGGGGGTCAGACCATCCTGCATCACACATTGGATAGAAATGTCTCAGTGTGACACACTAATGTGTAACCACATAAAAATATTTCTGTTTATTCAAAAGACACAAAAGTACAGCAAAAAGTCATTTTGGAAATGACTATTTAAGTTGTAGTTCTACCGCTGTGCTGGGCGGTGCTCTGTAAGACAGTCTAGTGAGGTCAAAGGTTGTCCCTCTCCAACATGGCAGAAGCCAGGCATTGATCAACTTTGACAATTGTCTGTCTCATCATTTCCCTGTTTTTTACAGGAACATTTAAGGGATGTTAGCTTAGGTTAATCAACTCAGTTCATCTACGGATAATGACTTAACCTAAAACAGCTGCTATAAAATTGTCAGCTGGTTGAGTTCAGATGCTGCCAGAGACTGCATGATGTTTCTACATGTTACAAACCAAAAGGAGCTAATAACATCGTTGGACGCCAGCTATCTGGCATCCAACCAAACATCAGCTGGGTTAAGACTCTAAATTTAATCCACTGCTGTCCTGCTAAACTGAAACCCCCCCCCAACACTTTTCACATCTGCTTTAAATACCAAACATTAATATCACGGTTTGTTTACTACGGCTAAAATCTTACTGGTATTCCCTGGAAATCTCAGAGAAGGAATGAACCTGAGAAGCTGGACAGCAGTAAGGAAAAGATGTTGATCTAAAGAGCTTCCTGACTGATGATACAGTCAGGAAGAAAACTATTTTGTCTGTGGTTCTGTGTCTGTGGTACCAACCCGTGTTTTTGCATCAATCTGAGAGCCCCGATCCAGCAACAGACGAACCATGTTGGTGTTGCCACGTTTAGACGCCACATGTAAAGGAGTTATTCCGTTCTGCAGAAGAGAGGACGGGTTTGAGAAGGAGAATCTGACACAAAGATTAAGGGCTTAAAGGTGCAGAAAATGTTCTAATTTTATTATCAAACTGTGTTGAAATAAAATGAACTAAAATCTAAACTTTTAATTAACACAGAAATGTAGCCTTAATAGATAGTATGTTTTGTAGTCGCTTAAATGTGTCAATATTTAAACGGTACTTTGAATCTGATAAATGAACCTCAACAGAAAGCATTTTTATTAAATAGAACTATTTGTTGTATATAAAGTAAACCTAATCTGAGTATATCTATGACCATGCTGCCATGGTATGGATTTTATTATATTTCAATGTCATTTCATATTAATTGGACCTGCTTGTCTCCATTGAAATGAAATTAGATTTTTGTGTGATGTACAGTATGTGAATTGATACCAAACTAAAATGATTTTCAAAGTTCCAAACTGTTTGTGTAAAATTACAGTGCACATTTTTGAGTAAAAAGATCTCACCCTGGCTGTGAAATCCACGGCCGCTCCACGGTTGAGTAGGAGAGTGGCCACATTGACATTTCCATAGTGGGCAGCAATGTGCAGTGGGGTAAATCCACTCTGGGACACAGACATGAAACAATAGAAAAAGACAAAAAGGAGAACTAAAGTAAGCATCAGTTCCACATCCAGGTCCTGCAATATTGACCCTGAGTAGCTTCAGGCTTCCCAGCATGCAGTGGTCACTTCAAGCATCAGTTATGAACAAAGAGTAAACTGGAAAAAAATTTGTACACATACATGTAACATCCAAATAATTTGGAAAGACAAACTCATTTTTCATGCAATCAGGTGAACATTATAGAAATGAAGAACTCCTCCTTTCAAAAACCAAACAGATTGTCATCCAGACTGAGGTGAAGATGGACAAAAACATTATCTAGTCAAAATTAAAAGCAGCTAATAATGAAACTCAATTGATGGTACAAGGCAAAATTGATGTTTCCCATTAACACCAGTGCACTATGTTGACAGTACATCATAGAGTCATTAGAGCTAGCAATGAAAAAATATATGGGGAAAGTTAGAGATTGCAGAGCAGGTTGGAGGAGTTGTGAAATTCTTGCCTTACCTTGCCATTCTGTAAGTGTTGGTCCGATTTAATGTGAAAAAGTTGTTTACAAGAGTGTGGAGAAAACAGTGACTAACAAGATGGTTTCAAACATTACACAGTTAAAAGCGCGAATGGTGCAAATTAAAGATCGGTGGATGCATCATGCTCCGCAGTGCAAAATAAATGAAGCCGGGTATTTACATACACTGGATACATTTAGATAGTCTCGTCAGTTGGGGTTATCAACTTGACAAGTTCTATTAGATAAATTCCGGAACGAGAGATTATTACATTCTTCAAGGTCAAAATTTACATGGACTAAGACTACTGTGCCTCCAAATTGTTAATGCAAACCTGGATGATGATGTTATTTATTTCTCCCAAAAGTTCCAATTAGAAAGTTTTATTTGCCATGAATAAATGAAAGTTTTGGCGCTGTGATCCCAGCAGTTGACTTCTTGTAAACGTGAATAACAATAAGCCTGGATAAGCAGCTCAGGATGAGGACCAGAGACGTCTCCGTCCCCCGAGGCCGGGACACTGACGAGAGGATGAAAGCCTGAGGCGGCAGAACAAGAGTGGAGAAGGCACGGAGTTGGGTTGAAGTTCAACTGGCGAGCAGAGAACCACGGATGGAGGGCCTTCTGACTGGACACTTGCTTGATGACTGGTTACAAGGAGCCATGGTCAGCTACTGATAGGCTGTGGTAGAAGCGTATAATGCAGTGACTGGATGATGATGCAGGTGAGGCTGAAGAGAGACTTCCAGTTTGAATTTCTGCCTAGGCTTCATTTCATAAAATTATATTTCAGCGGAAAATCAATTTTAAACAATGTATGTAAGAATAAACAGCCTGGGGTCGTTCACAAAAAGAAGATGAGTTCTGTTCCACAGATGAACAGATTCTGGTGGGAAATGCATGAACCAACTCCAGAACAAAAGCTAGTAAAAATGCCATTGAGATTGTTGAGGGTGACCTGCAGCAACCTCAGCTGAAATGTCACTCAGACAGGAAGAAGTCATTGCTCAAAAAGCAGCATAAAAAGCAAGATTTGCAAATGAACTCAGAGATAAACCTTTAGTTTCATCAGACCACAAGACATGTCTTGAAAACATAAGTTGAAGTGTTTTAGCAAAAGTTCAATTTGGAAGAAAAAATAGGAGGGATTGGAAATTGAACAATATAGATGCCCAATGAAGAAGATTATATGGAAATACTTACACAACATCTGAAGATATCAGCCAGGAAGTTAAAGGTTAGATGTGTCTTCCAATTGGATAGTGACTCTGACCATTTAGCCAAATGTAAAGAACTTTAAAATTGGTATTATTTTCTGGAATTTAGCAAACAGATAGGATTTCAGGAAAAATGTATTGATGATGGTGCTGTTGTACGCAGTGTATGTAAATATCAGGTTTTAAAGGGATCCACAATTAGTTGTAACAATAGACTTTATTTTTAAAACATTTATTTTAGATGTTAAGTCAATACAGTAAAAACACTATTGACTGTTTATTCTAAATTTTAATAAAATATTGTCACATGGATGTTGCCATATTGTTTACGCTGGGTAAATGATGTACACTAGGTCCAATTTTGTGAGCTCCATCCGGCCAAAACAGCAACAAGTAACATTGTTAAGCCTTTTCAATTTAAACCAGAGCGCGCATTGAAGGAAAAGAGTGAGGCAGAAAAACTGGTGTTAGTGGTGCTGCTGCTTTAGCTTCATAAATGAAACAACGAATGACATGTACCTCAGACTGTGCTCCAGTAAGTGTACTAAGTAACTTGTCTGTGTTGAATCCGGTCTTCAGTCCAGTACCACCTGTTTAGGCTCTGGTCTTTGGTTCTGTGTTGGGTTTGTGTTTTCATATTCAGTACTGGTTGCAGTGGTAATGGCTTCTTTATTGTTGAAAGGAGCTTCCAGCGCTGCTTGTCTCTTAAATGTTTCTCCCAGCAGTTTTGTCTTGTTAGCCGGTGCCAGGGTTTAGGCATTTTGTGAATAAAACTGTCAGCATGACATGTTTTTATCTTGCAAAGGCAACAACCACCTGTTAAATTTTTCATCAATTTTGCTTGTACAAATGATTCAAACTCTTCAGGACAGAAATGTTGAAAGCACAAATACAAGTCCTTTGGAAGTTGTGCTCTTCTTTTTTTCTTTATGTGGGAAGCGGTCCAGACTCGCCTCACTATTTTATGTTTATTTTTCATTACAGCCAACAGTGATGCTGTGAATTTGAATTTACACCAATCATAAACATAGTGATAAAAATAACTGCAGTAAACTTCCGGTGTTTACTCTGTGCATTCCAGTCCAGACCAGGTCACAGGTGAAACACTGGTGACCTCCACGTTTAAAAATAGAATAAAAAATATAAATATTTTCTGGTAATTGTCAGTTTTGACACGTCATCAATAGCACTTTTTTAGCTAGCAGCAAAATTGCAACATATTTAGTCCAACATGTTCAACTAATTGTGGATCCATTTAAGTGGAAATGCTTTTTGCACATTAAGTGTCACATGCCTCCTATTCAGAAAACAATAACAGCTGATGTTATTTTCTCATTTTCTTTCAAAAGTATACATTTTCAAAGAGGTTCTATCAGTAATATTTTAAATATGAATGACCAGGACTGCCAATATGAATGTTGCTGTGCATTAATCTGTGAAAAAGAATTTTCAGATTGCAGTGATGGAGAACAAAGAATAGTTTTACATCCTGTTTAATGAACTACATTTTTAAGCTTTCAATGATACATTACCAATCTCTTGTTATTATGCTTTCAATTTGATGATGATGTTAGGCCTATATGAGTATAAAATGTACTCAGCTGGAAAGAACAAACTGGGAGATTAAAATAACTTCCACATGAAAAAATGAACAGACTCAATCCATTGTAGAGAGATAATGAGAATAGCAAAATGCTAACAGGTCTTTAACTCGGCTGTCCTTTCCAGGGACATCTGAAGTGGGACATGTTGCTCACAGATTTCCCAGAGACATCATCATAGACTTTATGCTACAAGAACAGCAACCTGAAAAATCCCACTGTTACCATGGAAACCAGCAACTAAGTTTGGCTTTAGAATAAGGCAACTATTTGCATAATTCATTTGTGTTTAATTTAATAAATCTGAGTGTGATGTAATTATTTAATGAACAACCAAAGTCAAGTTTTTGTGAACTAGAAACTACCTAAAAATGCCTGATTGAAACAGTTTCTGCCCACTGCTTGTTTTATGTTTTTCTGCTCAAACTTTGGCAAAAAATATGAAAAGCAGTAATAATTTGTTCACTTTTTTGAATAGAACATTTGCAAGGCTACATCATCAGGCAGAGTGGAGCGGTTATAAATGTAATTTAAATTAAATTGAATTATATCATAAACGTCCAAATTTCATACTACAAATAAGCAAAGAGGTATAACAATTAAAAAAATATATATCATTGATTAAAAATGAGCATACAAGTCACTCATGGTGATATTTTATGTAAATGAAAATGCTAAAACTAGTCAATTAGTGCTCTACTGCACTGAAATAGCCTCATACTTGATGACCTGGTGTCATCAAGTAATCAATTGACATTATTTATCTCACCAACATATGTTATAGTGAAAAGACTAAAGTTCTGCATTGGAATGAAAGACATAGAATAATATAAGAATAATATAAGATATAAAATATAGAATATTAATATAACTATTTCAAATTACAAGTTGCTTTCCCACATCTCAAAAATGATTTTCCTCAAACTTGGAGTGGACCTTCAAGTACCAAGGCAGTCCAGTTTTCACTTTAAAGATCTTAAAAATAATTTTGGTAACCAATAAAAAAGTGGTTTAATAAATTCCTGCTGGCAGCACAATGCATTGTGGGATATTTTTCTGACCAATCCTTACTGTCACAATGTCCTAAAAAATCAATTATTGCAACCCATAAACACAAATGAATTCATGTTGTGCAATTTAAGTATTAACTTTGTAGATTATTTGTAATAGATTTTTTTAGCTGTACATAAGCAAAACATGTAAACATAAACTAAAAAAATCATGTTCTTGACTTGTGCTAGATGGAAATTCCCTTTACTTCAAATGACACTCTGGTGCCTCTGGTGGCTTATGGGTAATATTTGAGGTTTTGAATTATGGAATGAAATAAAGACAACAAAATTTTCTTTTGTTGTGTGAATGAACTTAAGTTCATTTTAATTTTATGTCAAGAAAAAATAATGTTTTATGTAAATGAATGTTTTTCTTTAATTTTGTTACTGTGTAAGTATGAGAGAGCCTGTAACTGTGAGTGACTGATAAAGAACTAGAAGTTGTGGTTGGAATCATTGTCAGCTCTCATTTCCTGCTGTAGATGTCGGGTCTGGGTTTCCAAATCTTTACTAAAATCCTTGTTTCCAATGAGGTGAAGGGCAGCTGCATGACAAAGGATAAAGCTGTTATCCACCTAGTAATGGAGATAAGTTCAGACTTTGGGTGTGTGCTTTTTCTGCTGTGACAATATAAACATGTGATCCACTGTGCTCAGTGAGATGAGTCTTGAAATGCTTTTGTCTGAAGAAAAATAAAGACAATGATGAATATTTCTCTAATTATTGGAACAAACTGATAAACTTTGATAACTGACATTTCCACAACAAAAGATAGGCTCTTGGTACTTCATTTATTTTTGGAAAAAAAGTATCAATGACTTGTATTTTGAATAAATATTTGTTACCTCAATACGAAATATATTTGTGTGAAAATACTAACTTGAATATTTTTCGTCGATTTCACAGATTCAATTATGTTAAATTTACTTCACCACAGAATCATTTTTCTTTGTGTGCTCTATGGAAATCCTCACGCTTAATCTCTGATAATTGTGGAAAAACTGTTGCTGGAATGTTTCACAGAATGGAAAGTAAAGAATGGAGGTGTAATTCTGAGCTAGCTGCATCCCTCAGCAGACCGGAGAAACTGACCCTTCACTCTTCATTTTAACACCAAGTTAAAATGATGTTTCACCAAACCCTACTGGGAAATAAAGTTTGAATTTAAAATATTTCAGTTTCATTTTGGCAGCCTTGGTCATCCATTAAAGCACTTGTGTTATATTATTACATCAGTCATGCGTCAGTACATTGCTTCTACTTTAAGTTTTTAGCAACTAGTTAAGAGTGCAACAAGGGAGACCATGCAACACCAACAGAAACAAACATTATTGCTTCATATAACAGAATAACAGACAACTTTCTCAGGAAGGCATCAGCACAATATGCATCAAATTAGGGCATCACATCAATTCATTATGTTACTCAGAGATGCTTATGATATTTAAAAAAGGCACTGAGGATTCCAGATGGAAAAATGAATTTCTCAGGGGAATAAACATAAGAAAGGAAAATAAAAAATTATGTTACATTAATGCAACGTAATGAAATTTATGGACTGTGCAGGGGACAGCAACTTTAGCCATTCCTGTCAGCCATACATGGTGGAATCTGAATAAACTGTACCAAATCAACTGAAACAGAGAAAGTATAAAATGACCCAAATGATGGTTACTTTGCAAGACAAGGTACGGCGGTGGACAGAAAGAAAAAGGGATGATAAAGAACCAAATGTGTGTGAATTAAAGGGGGATGTGTATACCTCAGTAGTCCTATTGACCATCATCTGTTGCAGAGGGAATGAGGGAGGGAAAGACCAGTTCAGTTAGCTTTGTTTCACACATAACTCCACTGTAGTCCATGCACAGCAGAGGAGGCTGTGCAGCCATATTGTAATGTGGACAGTGACGTGGCTAGAGTGGCTCATTTTATTCCCTGTCTCACATACATCCTGTGATTTGTCTTTGAAATCGATTGACATTATTTATCTCACCAACATATGTTATAGTGAAAAGACTAAAGTTCTGCATTGGAATGAAAGACATAGAATAATATAAGAATAATATAAGATATAAAATATAGAATATTAATATAACTATTTCAAATTACAAGTTGCTTTCCCACATCTCAAAAATGATTTTCCTCAAACTTGGAGTGGACCTTCAAGTACCAAGGCAGTCCAGTTGTAGCTTTGTTAATGTGCTATTAGCAAAGCTAATGTTTTGTTTAGCATTTTTGCTAACTTTAAAAAGATCTAGTACTCTTAACTTCCCCTAAATCAATATTTCTGAATACATTTGAAAGTGCTAATTTACTTAGCTGTTTTGCAAACTTTCAGTTAAAGTGTTGCTTATCAACTGTTAAGAATTTTTAAATTCTTTATATTCATGATCTTATATTAAAGCAGGTGAAGATTGTCTATGCAGCAGTTCCTACCAGGTTAGAGGTCAATTCATTATACCCTGGCTCCTGGAATATTTAACCTATTGACCCTTTGCATGTGACATTACACTCTTCAGCCCACTGCGCCATGACTGTGGTCAAAACAATCTTTGCACTGTCAGAAAAAAAACACACATCTGTAATTTAATATTGCATTTTTGTTGATTTCACTGTAAAAATTGTCATAGGATGGAAAGTATTGAGACCCCTTTAAATGTTTCACTCTTTGTTTCATTGAAACCACTTGATAAAATCAAAAAGTTCACATCTTCACAGAGAAAAACAAAAATGTAGACATTATTGCAAATTAATTAAAAACTAAACTGAAATATCACATGGTCATAAGTATTCAGACCCTTTACTCAGTAGTGATCGGAAGCACCCCTATCCACACCTGGATTTGGGATCCTCTGCCATTCTTTCTTCAGATCTTCCCCAGTTCCATCAGGTTGGATGATGATCGTTGATGGAGCCATTTTCAGGTCTCTCCTTAATTAGGTTTAGGTAGGGCTCCGTCTGGGCCAGTCCAGTATGTTCAGAGATGTTCCGAAGCCACTCCTTTGTTATTTTAGCTGTGTGCTTCGGGTCATTATCTTGTTGGAAAGTGAACCTTTGACCCATTTGAGGTCCTGAGCTCTGGAAGAGGTTTTCTTCCAGGATATCTCTGTATTTGGCCACATTCATCTTTGCTTCAACTGTAACAGATCATCCTGTCCCTGCAGCTGTTGGGATTGTATTGGGCAGGTGATGAGCAGTGCCTGGTTTCCTCCACACATATTGCTTAAAATGAATTGGGGTTTAGCACGGCCCACATTTGGAGGTCTTAGTCCTCGACGTGGCCGTCGCAGGTTTGACTCCTGAACCCGGCGACATTTGCTGGATGTCTTCCCCTCTCTCCTTACCCTCTGTACTGTCAGTCTACTTTCAAATAAGGTCCACTAGAGCCAACAAAAACCTTGGAGAAAGAAATATAAAAATATATATATTAACACCAAAAAATTCTATCTTTGTCTCATCAGTCCAGAAAATCTTATTTCTCATAGTCTGGGAGTCTTTCATGAGTTTTTTGGCAAACTCTATGCAGGCCTTCCTATGTCTTGGCTTCCGTCGAGCCATGAAGCCCCGACTGAGAGCTGGAGTGATTGTTGACCATCTTCCTACTGCATCTCTGGAGCTCAGCAGTGATCTTTGGATTCTTCTTTATCTCGCTCACCAAGGCTCTTCTCCCACGATTGCTCCGTTTAGCTGGACAGCCAGGTTGAGGAAGAGTTCTGCTCGTCCCAAACTTCTTCCATTAAGGATAATGGAGGCCACTGTGCCCTCAGGAACCTTGAGGGCTGCAAAGATTCTTTAGTGACCTTAGCCTGATCCAGTCTGATCCAGTCCTGTCTCTGAGCTCCTTGGGTAGTTTCTTCCACCTCCTGATTCTCATTCTCCTGCGCTGTGAGCTGTGAGGTCTTATATTGACAGGTGTGTGCTTTTCCTAATCAAGTCCATTCAGATGAATTAAACAGCTGGACTCCAATGAAGGAGTAAAGCCATCTCAAGGAGGATCAGAAGAACTGAACAGCATGAGTTCAAGATGAGTGTCACAGCAAAGGGTCTGAAAACTTACGACCATGTGATGTTTCACTTTTTCCTTTTTAATAAATTTGCAAAAATGTCTACATTTTTGTTTTTTTCTGTGACGATGGGATGCTGAGTGTACACACATGAGCAATAATGTGAACTTTTTGGATTTTAGCTAATTGATTAAACAAGAAGTGAAAAATATAAAGAGGGTTGAATACTTTCTGTACCCACTGTAAAACCTGCAGTATGAATTCAGGCAAAAATCAGTAATTTGATCAACATGTCAAGAGGGAGGAGGCATGGGTCAATTTCTAAGCTAGCTATTTTCAACTTTTGTAAATATCGCCGTCTATAAGCCCCTACCAGGTGGGCTATGTTTACAGACAAATTAGCTTGACTTGAATAAACTGGAAAAAACAACTTGGAAAAACAATTTCAGTTGCTCTATTCAATACTCTCATCCCTCACTTCCAACGTGTACATCATGGCCCCTCGAATAATTAAGTGATGTCGATGCAGAGAGTCAATATGTTCCAGCAAAGACAGCTGTCAGCTCTCTGAAGTATTGTATAAACTCCTGAAAGTATTTTGTCAGGAAAAAGCTGTAAGGAGAGGAAGTATTGTGTAAGCTCCTAAAGCACGTTGCTTTTTAATAGCTGTATTATATTTTTATGTCGTATACTTGGCCTTACTTTGCAACCTGTTGTACTTAATATTTATATATTTTGTAATCTTTTTGTGAACCTACATGATTTGACTTGCCTCTATATTTGCTTGTTTAACCTGAATTTGCCATCTACGATACAATAAATGCTATTTATATTCTATTCTATACTGTGAATTCTCTGTGTTATAAGAGAGAATGTTCACTAAAGTCACTGATCAATTCTGGAAAATCACTGGCTTTATGAAATATTATCACTAAAATGCAACACTGACATCTACAATTAGTGCTGAGTTGCTAAATAAACCTGGCTGGCTGGTATCAGCCTGGCGACTACACTGACTTTAGATAAAAAGGTTCGACAACTTCAAAGTGAGAAGTAATATGTTTTCATGTTTATACATGAAAACATATGATAAAAATGTAATTGAAAATAAATTTCTTCTATAACTGTTTCTACTGGTTGTAGATTAAAACTATAAATATAGGTTTGATTTCAAACTGTAAGACAAAACTATGCTTTTTATGAACTTTTTTCCAAGCAAGTTATTCAATACATGCATATTGTTGGTTTTACATGTTCTCATTTCATTGAATTTGGGCTAAAATAAATACAGAAACAAACCCACTTCAATGAAACATCACATTGATTTTCTTTCAGTATTTTCTATGCTGTGGTCAATATTTCTAAGAGGCTATGAACAAAATAAAATAAAAAAAGATATACATATTTACAAACTAGACAGTTTTTTTAGTAATTTGTTTTCTTTTGTTTTACTTTTTTTGTTAGTTTCTTTTTATTTTTTACCTTTATTAACACTTTAATTGTTAAATGCGTTTTAAAAAAATGAATAAGTATATTAGGATTTTTTGGTAACTGAAGTGAATAGAGTAATTAAAGTTTTTCATTATTACTGTCAATATCTGTAAAGCATTTGTTTTTCAGCAGGAATTTATGAGGTGCTTCAGTGTAGAAAGAGTGAATGGACATCTGGGTACTGATATAAACTGTCTTCTAGCCACGTGACTTAAAACCACAAAACTGTGTCAGACAAAAGTCCTGACTAAAAAGTATGACATTCTCGTTCCGTCAACTGGTAAATAAAGCCCCAATCAACTTCAGCTCGTCTTCCTAACCCCTCCCACCACTAGCTGATGGTCCAAAACATTCATTAGGATCATCTATCCCCAGCTCTTAGCATGCAGCTTCAGATACAACCTGCAGACAGTGGCACAATGCACTGGACATTGCTACACTTAGACATCAGTGCAGCGAGGAAAGGGAGGAAGGGGTGATGAGGGGAAGTGTGTGAAAGGGAGCATTTAAAGAGAGAAAAAGGGAAAGAAGGAGAGACCCGGTTAGTGGCAGGACCAGGAGTGACGTTGCAGGCACAGCGACACTGAATGACAGAAACAGAGGGGAGAGATGCATAGAGACTGATGGGAAACCAGACGCTACACACATTTAAGCAGATTTGTGTCCAAAACTATATAACAACAAACTAGAGGTGCTGGCATGAACTAAGTATAGAAACCTTGGGTAAACTATTTAAACATGCTGTGATTAGTATCTGGATAATATGCTAATTTCAAATACATTCTGTTCATGATTCAGCACTTTGTCGTCAGAGAAAGAAATGAATCAGTTCACGTTTGGCCTGGGTTGAACTATTCTGAAAGGAAAAACAAAGGTGCTTGTTTTGATTGCTAAATCTCTTCAATCTGATTCTGTTCTGTGGTTTCAGTTCAGCTCTAGTGACTGAATCAATGCCACTCAAACCCATTGCAGTTGTACGCAACAAGAACCTTTTAGATCACAGCTGTTTTCCCTCTTAGACGGTTTGCAGTGGTGTGGGTACCAACTCATGCAGCAAATATCTTATTTGCAACTCATAGGTGCAAACAGAGCTGACTGTGAGTTTTGACCTATCTGACCCCATTAGAGGTGAGTGTACTTGTTAAAAGACACCTTTAAGTCAAGATCTGTGTGAGTTGTGCAAGCCTCATTATGTAAACTGTAAGGCAATAATATGCTGTGGAAAACTGAAGTATCTCTGAAAGTTCCCAAATGTTTGCCACCAAGTGGAGTTTGTGAGTAGGTGTGAAGTAGGGGATGATGTTTGCATTTCAACCAGCCCCGCTGCTGTTGCTCTCCATAAAGCTAATTCTCAACTGCTCCACTCAGGAACTCTAAAACCTATTTGTTTGTGTCATTTGGTTTGGATGTTATTGGTAGTTACATCTTTTTAGTAATAGTTTTAGAATCGCAGAATGCTCGACCTACAAATGAAACTTAATTTGTTCATGTTTTTAGCATGCTGAATGATCCACCCATGGATGAAGAGCAAATCAAATATTAATCTGAATCATCAATGTCAGCTTCACTGATAGAAGTACACACTGACACAAGATGTAACCAGATCAGTTGGGAGAGTTGTGGAAGGCCAAGACTGATCAAAGACAGGCTTGTTTTTTACATTTACGTTCTTATGAAAATATTTTTTTAAGATGAGAGATTACATTCATACAAAAGCATCAAACCAATTCTAGCATAATACCCATTTCCCCCTGGCTACAACTATACATGTATATGATCAAGACTGTAGATTGTGATCACTGTACATGTCATGAGTAAGATATAGTTAAGCCGTGGTAGAAACTACCAAGCCCCTATAAAGGCTCATTTCTGCAGCATCACTGTGGGTAAGAAGGGTAACATGGGTATTATCATCACTATTCAACTATGATGCACCCACTAAAGTTGATCAAATCTTCAGTATAACAAACATTTAATTCTGAAGAGTTTTTTTAAGACAACAGAACGATAAGATTATTGACCATCAGCAGAGCTTATCCACATACCAACCACAGTTTGATAGATGAAAGAAAAATAGTTATCACATACGTGGTGAACTCCCACTGTTAATGAGCTAAAGCTAAAGTGCAATGATTTCTCTACCGACTACCAGATGTAAAACCAGGAACGTCTCTAACAGCTCAGTTCAACATAATAGCTCTGCAGATTTCCCTTAGTTCGTCTACCCTCCATATAAAACACTGACACAAGCACCACATGAGCTACTACACTTCCACACATGCCAAGCCTAACTCATCTCAATGAACAACGGCCATACCTTCGACTGGACATCGGCATTGTGGTCATTCTGAAGAAGCAGGGCGGCTGATTTGGTATCATCCTTGCGTGCGGCAATGTGCAAGGCGGGCAGGCGAACCTTGCCTTTGGTATCGTTTTCCAGTAAGACGGAGACCACCTGGTTGTGTCCCTGCTGGAGGGCAATTGCCAGGGGTGTGAAACCATCCTAGATTAGGGCCAAAAAAATTTGATGGTTATTTACCACGTATCCATGCACAAAATTTACCAGGAATATGATGAATAAAATAGCCACAAAAAGTGTTGGTGGTTTTAACATTTGGCAAAAGGAGGAACCTCAGATTGCTCACTTCTGTTGCAATGCTCTGGTTGCCTCCATTCTCAAGCAAATAGCGCACCACATCCATGTGATTCTCCTGGGCTGCCATGTAGAGAGGAGTGAATCCATTCTGGAAATCCCAAACCTAATGGTCACTCGTCATGCCTTACACAATTATTTAGTAATTCTCAAAAAAGTTACAGCAGTAAAGTCCTGGCTAGAGAGAGAAATGTTGTAATCAACAGCTGTGGAAGGTGAGAACAGGGGTAGACCTGAGACTGTGAATTGATGTCAGCTCCTCGTTTGGTCAGGATCTTCACAACTTCTGCCTGACCAGCCAGAGAGGATATGTGCAGGGCTGTGTTTCCTTTCTGAAAAAACAGGAAATAGGTTCAGGTGAGAAGGAGTTTTTTTCCTGACTTCAAATTGACATTAACTGTTGAATACAGCAAATATTAATAAGAAGCACATCAGTGAGTACTGGTCAAGACAACAAGAGTAGGATGCAGATGAGGCTTTCTCTTACACACAGTTAGATGCCTCTTCTCAAGCGATATTCTTCAAATTATTTTCTATTACTTTAACAGCCAAAAGGCAAAATTGCATGTTCTCTACATTGTGTGCACAAATGTTAGGCAAGTTTCAGTCTGGATCATATCATCATACGGATCATCTTAGCATTTTTTTCCAACTCCAAGCTGCTTAAACTTGAATGCTTGTTGAATATGAACACATTATCTGATGTGTATTTGTTTAATGATGGGGTAAGAAGATCAACACACTATATCAAGATGTGTATAATCATTAGGCAGCTTCAGGCAAAATGGGCCAAAAAAGAGATTTAAGTGACTCTGAAAAATCCAAAATTGTAAAAAGTCTTTCTGAGGGAAGCAGCACTTTTGAAATTGCTGAGATATTGGGGCATGATCACACAACCATCAATCGTTTTGCTGCAAGTCGCTAACAGGGTCGCAAGAAAAAGGCGTAAATTAACTGCCAAAGATTTGAAAAGAACCAAACATGAAGCTACAGGAAGCCATCATCTTCCAGTGCTGTCATTTTCCAGAACTGCAACCTTCCTGCAGTGCCCAGGAGTGCAAGATGTTCAGAGACATGGCCAAGATGAGGAACTGAAATCCGATTGCCATCGAACAAGACACACAAGTTGGAACATCAAGACTGGGCCAAGACAGATCTGAAGACAGATTTTTTAAAAGGTTTTATGGACTGATGAGACGAGAGTGACTCTTGACGGACCAGATGGATGGACATGTGGCTGGATCAGTAATAGGCACAGAGCTCCACTTCACATCAGACACGAGCAAGGTGGAGGCAGGGCGCTGGTATGGGCTGGGACTGTTAAAGATGAGCTAGTTGGACCTTTTCAGCTTGAAGTTGGACTCAAAATCAAGTCCTAAACCTACTGCCAGTTTTTAGAAGACACTTTCTTCAAGCTGTGGTCCAGGAAAACGTCTGCATCTTTCAAGAAGACCATGATTTTTCTGCAGGACAATCCTCCATTGCATGCATCAAAGTACTCCACTATGAAAGGCCTTACAGATGAAAGAATAATGAAGTGGTCCCCTTCCTCACCAGACCTAGCACCCATTGACAACCTGTGGGTCTTTCTTAATCAGGAGATTTATGGAGAAGGAAAACGCTTCACATCTCTGATGAGTGTCTGGGAGGCTGTGGCTGTTGCTGCACAAAGGTCAACAGATAAAGAAACTGACAGACTCCATGAATGGAAGGTTTAAAGTGTTATGGACAAGAAGGCTGGTTATAAAGGTTACTGACTGATTTTTTGAATGTCAAAAATGTTTATCAATTTTGAGTTGTCTATTATTCTCACATGGCATTAAATAAGTGAGAAAGGAAAATGTTCTGTTTAATGAAGTTATAACTACAATACTATAATAAATCTGCACACTAGTAGTTGCCCAATAATTGTGCACACAAATATATTGTCCTAAAAAATGTAGACAAATAATTTTTACTTTTGTAAATATTCAGGTTTGAGAGGTTATTAATATTTTGGATCGATCAAGAGCGCTGTAGTTATTCTACAATAAAATTAACAGTACATTGTTGAATCCACGTCACGAAGGATTAAGGCGGTTCTGAAGGCAAAATGGGGTCCAACCCAGCACTAGCAAGACGTACCTATTAAAGTGGCTGGTGAGTGCATAATTTTTCTCCATGTTAACTTAAAAAATAAGCTGTTGTTACGGGACAATTTTCTAAACTTCAGAAAAATAAATGTTAGGAATAATTGTTTACAATGGCCAGACTTGCATTGTAGGCCATTGTACAATTGTACAACTCAGTTTAACCCTCTCCAGGCAGATGTTGCAGATTTGCAACGGCTAAATGCTACTTAGCTAATCTTTGCAAGTAATTTGAGCCTGAGAGGGTTAAGAGTTGCCCAGTCCCTGGACAACTCTTAAACATTCTGTGTGACATTCTGTGTGGCACACCACACAGAATGTCACACAGGCCATGGCTATGAGTCTTTGCCAGATCGCCACAAAAACTAAATAGGGAAATGAAACTCCCATGACATGTTCACCAAATCCACAAAGGAGAGAATCCACTTACTTTATGTCTCACAAACACAGTCCATGTCAGAAGATACAGTGACAAAAATAATATACAAAAGACTGCATGCTCACAAGAATGTTTTGTGTAACTTTGAAATACCTTCTCCATTTAGAAATACTTTCCTGCATAATGTTTGCTAACACTTGCACTTTGGAGCATCACGGAGGTTAGTTGCAACATGACAAACTGGAAGTTCCTCTTTCTCTTATTGCAGCGTATGGCAAGATCGGTATTCTCTGAGGAGGGCCCAGGCCCCAAGGCACCGAATCATTTTTCTTTAACCCTCCACCTTTACTCTGCAGCTCTTTTTCAGGAGTAAAAACATGCAGACCTTGTTTTCTCAATGAACAAGATCTGTCATAGCTGCAGAGGAAATCTCTTTGAAATGACAGATAAGTTGGTTTAAACAGGACTAGAAGTTTTTTTTAAAGGGGATCCTGGATAAAGACTGACTTGTCTCTCTGGTGTCAGATTTCAGACTCGCACAGGAAAGATCAGCGGTCATGGAGCTATAGGTCAAGTTTGACTAAAGAACTCAGGTTGACTCTGCAACAAGCTGACAACAATGTGTTTACTGCTCTATTAAAACAGTGAATGAAAACAGGTGGCTTATCTATAGAACAATATTACATGTTAGGACTGGATATGAGAACCTGTACAACGACTCCAGCTGATGTTAGATGTTATGCAAGGATATATCATATCTTACCTTTGTGGATGAATCCACAGATGCGCCCCTATCCAACAGCTCCTGGACCAGATCCACATGACCTTCCTTGGCAGCCAGATGCAGAGCATTCAGACCATTCTGGGAATGAAAGAAAAATATTGGAGCTGAGTTTGTAAGACACGGCGAAGAGAATGCAGACAAACTGTCACACTTGAACAAAGTAGTTACAACCTTTTCTTCTAAGGCTATCACTAAAGAAGCATGATTGTCATCTTCGGTGTCCATCTTTCTAGGACACAGAAGCAGTGTGAACAGCTGCTTATAAACACTAGATTACCGTATTTTCCGTTCTATAAGTCACGTTTTTTTTCATAGTTTGACCAGGAGTGTGACTTATACTCCAGACAGACTTATGTGTGAAATTATTACATTATTATATCATATATAATCACATGTTATTTTCACAGTCAACCACAAGAGGGCTCTCTAGGTCTGCGTTCATAATATGTGTGGTAGAAGCTACCTCTAGAGTTAGCGGAGTTGTTTTCAAGCGACACCAAAGATGAACATTTTGTGATTTGGAGTGACATGGATGGTCGTGTCACTCCCTAACCCCCTAAACCTAATGCTAACAAGATTTGTAAACTTGTTAGCATGTTATTGATGCTATAGTTATCTTAATATGTTAACGTACCAGGCACGTTCTCAGTTCGTTGTTTGTCATATAACGTCAGCATACTGTACAATTATTCAGCCTGTTGTTGCCTCTATTCTATTTTTATTTTAAATTGCCTTTCAAGACGACATGTCTGTTCCTGGTGCTGGATTTTATCAAATAAATTTACCCCAAAAATGCAACTTATACTCCAGAGCGACTTATATATGGCTTTTCCTGCTTTATTATGTATTTTATGGCTGGTGGGTCTTGTAGTCCGGAAAATACGGTACATGTGGAACCTTGTAATGCTGCAGTGGACCAGAGCGCTTACTGGGAATGAAGCTATAAATAGTTGAGTGTGTTTGTGATTCTGTATGTGCAGATACACACACAGCTATGCACAGACTATAATATCTGAACTATAATGTTATTGCACTGGCACTGATCTGTGAGATGTAGAGCTTTAAATAAAGAATGAAATGGGCACATTCTATTGATTTCAACCTTGTAGTAGTTTTTAAGACCTCTTAATATTTTCAGTGGGCTCAGCAGTGTCATGTGATGTTGGAACAGCTCACAGATGACACACACAAGAAGGGTACTAAGGATAAGGACAAAGAGAGTATGATTTTAAAAAGTCTGATTGTGATGTGTGATACAACATTAATGTCACTTCTTTTGAATCCACCTAATTCAGAAGATCGATGTGTAATTTTTGCTTAGTGCTTGAGAGTATCTGCTAATTTTGAAAACATTTAGCGCACCTAGCTTCCCCTGATTCCAAGGTGTAAAGTTTCAGTTGAATAAAGTCTGTAAGATTTTGTTATTGAATGTTAAGAATTATTCAGGCAGGTAGAAACTCACAAGAGCAAAATAAAACAGTAGAGAGCAAGATATAATCATAAAGAGAATATCTAAATATATTATAAAACATGTAAATTACATCAAAATTATATGATTGTACACTCGAGGATGATAGCTTTTCAAGGACACCTCTAAGAGAAATATAATTTGAACTGAAGTTAGCACTTTAGTTCTTTAGTATTAGTTTCTGCTAAATGCTATGTTGACTTCACAACTAACATTTATGATTACTGCTTAGGGTTAGAGAATCGAACTTCTTTATTAGTTGTTTATATTTACTTCAGTAACATCTTTGAAGAACTATAGAAATAGTCTTACTGGACATGGCTTATGTCTACTTGTCTAGTTATGTCTATGATGCTCCTTAAGCGTGAGAGCAATTTATGGCTTTCAAGAAGCACCAAATGGGGTAAATTATTTTCATGTTTCTGCTTTGGGTATACAAATTCCATTAAAAAAATGCTAACACTTTATTTGAAGGGTTAGGGTTTATGACATGATACTGTCATAAACATGACATAACACCCATAGGTGCTAGAACAGGGGGCCATTGGCACCCCCCACTTTACGGCCCTGTCCGTTTGTTGGTCCCACCAGACACAGGCTGCACACAACTCTGACAATCTGTGACATTATTTTTACGTCAACTTCTAAAGTTATGAGAAACGTTTGTTAAAATCATTTGAAGGCTCAGAATCAACCCAGGACTGGCACCGGCTCACATTCGCAGGGGAGAAAAACTCACCTGGTGTAAAAGAAATTTTTAGCGTGTAGGGCTGCACCGATTGCAGCTTTCTGGCTGATCTCTGGTTACCAATCTTTAAAAGACCTAACCTGCCAATTTTGCCTGGTACCAATTTTCTTATCTGAAATGTCGCTGAATGTAGCAAGAAAGTCACTGAGTTGGCAACAGCGAATGGATATTGTTTACTGTTAACGTTCAGACATGGCCTTGTGGGCCGGTCGGCCAGTCAAAGCTCTCACTGCAGAGCAGAAGAGGACAAAGGCTGATTTTTAAACCTTTGCTAACAAAAATGAGATCAGTGGATAAGATTGGCTTCACATGTATCGGCCGATCACAATCCCCCAAAATTAACCCAGCAATCGACTGGCTGATAACTGTCCTATATGCATAAGGTATAATGCAACTAGCAACATCAGAGATGCTAGGTGTGCAAATGATCTAATCATTTAACTGTTGATTCCAGAAATCCACATTGTTAGCAGAAATAGAGGGCCCCGAAAGCAAATTTCGCTTAGGGGCCATTAGAGGTTTGGGCCGGCTCTGGAAGGATTGTACAGAAACTCACATAGTCACAGTTACACTGGGTCATCGTTGAAATAATGACATACTAACACATAAATCAATTTTAAACTAGGATCTACACTTGTGTTTATCACACAATTGTTTGTAGCCTAGCATGTACCCACCACAAAACTGACTAATGCCTGTATTATAGCTATCGTTGTCCTGGACTTGAATAGTTCTTATCTGAGTGCAGTTGGAGGAACCAAAGAAGTTTGTCAGTTATGATGTTTTTCAGTATACATGTCGTTTTTTTGTGTTTTTTTTAAGAAAACAGTAATGATGGATTAGTAGGAAATCATAACACTGACTTTTGTATTTTAAACTTTATTGAACACGGCGAGTTATGAATAAAATTACACCAATGTAATACACAATAACCTTTCAAAGGAGTGGGAAGAAGTAGATACTTATTAAAACCCACTCCCTCTCCAGAAACATCACAAAATGATTTCATCCTATTTATATGTATTGTATCATTATAGTAGAATGAAGATTCTACTTTCAGATTCTTGCTTAATACAACACAATGATATGCTAATAACAGCTCTAATAGTATTAACAATGATAATAATGATAATGTTGACACTGACAATGCTTTGTAACAGCAACACAATACATCAAGACAGTTCTTGATGTTAGAACTATGTTTGGACATAGTTTTAATTCCAGAGTCAGTCATTAAGTCATAAAACAGCAACATAGGAGTGTATACGACAATTCTTTGGAGTGTTTCAGCAGACCATTTCAAAAACAATGTGAGCATCTCCTGCTGCTGCAAAATGACCAATTGTGTATTTACTTCTGTGTACCTCAGTTGTATTTTGCAATTTTCCATCAGTTCAACCTTGTGTAAAGCATGTTCTAAGCACTTTGTATTGCCTTGTTGCTCAAAATGTGCTATATAAAAAAACAATACCCTACCTTACCTTACTACTGTTTAAAATATCTTCAAGGGTAAGAACGATCAGTGCCAACATCATTCTACTACATTCACTGATAATAAAAATATCCTCCATGCACCACAGAGCCAGTGGCAAATTTTACACTTCCATTTCACGTGACCCTTGTTTACTTGCTGTTGCTAGGCCAGGCCTGTTTACATGCCATCAGGTTTCACTGCTCTCCTTCATCGGAATGTTGATGGGCTTAGAGGAGACTAGATAATGACTGGGTCTAAATAAAGAATCTCTCTGAGTCAACCAAACTTCTCATCATTAGAGAAGTAGAAACAAGTCTATATACAGAAATAATGTGTGTAGTTGGTACTATGTAGGTGTGAAGGAATTTAGGCTCAGATGACAATGCCCTTAAAATTGCCATAAATACGTTGGTGGGTGGAAGAATGGACGGATGGATGGATGGACAGGTGGACAGATGGATGGATGGACAGATGGATGGACGAACAGACGGACAGGTAGAGTTCTGTTTCCTACCTGGTTACAGGTGCTGATGTCCACACCTCCTTTGAGATATTCCAAAACTTTGTCAATGTTCCCGGCTCTCGCTGCTCGCAGAAAACTGGTGTTGCTATCCGACTGAAAGAGAGAGCAAAAAACATACAGAACATATTTAGGTCACAGAAGAATTGGTTAATTTTGCTGCTGTACAAATATAGTCACTTTTTCTCAAAGCTTTGCAACAGACATAAATAATCTGTACTGGTGAACATAGCATGTTACAAATGAAATAGCAGCAATCCAATACACTTCCCAGGGCATTAACATGTATCACAATGTTCAGTGATGATTTGAATAAGTACGCTATGAGTAAATCATCCGATAAGTCTATCAATGTATGTCCATCCCCAACTGGGTAGGACATGTCTCCTGTCTGTTTTTGGATGCTGGGTGAGCTACAGTTGGAAGCCGTCCAGAATGATTCAGCAGTTTTGTCCTTTCTGCATCTTCATCCAAGCTAAATCCCAGCTTACGCACAGCTTGTTCAAAGCTTCCAGGACTCTGCTCCTACTGTGGAAAAGCATCGTGATGCTTATTTTTACCATATTCACGCTACTTTGACCAGATTTTGCATTGGCAATGGTACCTGAACACAAACATTGTCTCTGATAAAAGTTAAGGATTGAATGAAACATGTAGCCATCTTCTTTATCCTAGCCTGTCCGCAATGCTACGGTCTGATATGAGAGAAAGGGATGTGGTACTGATACTGCAGCGCTGACGTCTACATCACACACACATACAAGCTGTGATCTGACTTTTCAAGTTGACCCTCAGTCAGCTATTGTTTGCTTGCTGCACAAAACTGCACTGCATGACAAAAGATCAGCAACTCTGGACTAATATTACATGTGCTTCTGTATATTTCACAAACTTTTGCCTTTTCTTTCTCATGGAAAAATTATCCTTAATGTTTTCTATACTACTAGAACTTTTAAATATGGTTAAATATGGAGATAAATATGCCTAGTTTAAAACTCCCTTACCCTCACCGCCAGCATTCCGCTGCAGGTTAGGAGGTTTTAATGTAAATGTGGTTTTGCTGCCACCGACATGAATTGAATACCAATGTAGGAGAAGCTGTAAATTTGATTAACATAAAGACATGAAGTGTGGTACCTTTTTTATATATAAACTGACTAATTTTAGATGGATTTTTTCACAGCTATGCCTGTGCTGGTGACATGTCAGATAACTTCAAGTGAAGTTAGTTGACCAGTTCAGGCAACGTACATTTGAAACAATTTTTTGCTATAAAGTAAACATTTGAAGTTAATAAATCCCTATGCTAGTAAATGAATATGCATAACCACCAGTTGTGCTTAGTCATTTATCTGTAGTGTAGGTTCATAGCTAATCTTTCTAGCTATTTCTGCACTGTAAAACATTTGAGCCATATTTAGTTGTGTCTACTATCTAGTTGTGTTTTTAGGGCAAATAAATTTAGTGAGTTTTAGATTTTGAACCTAAATCTGTGTGTTTGTGAAAGCTAATCTTACAGTAGTACTAAGTTTTGTTAACTTTATAAATTTTGTCAAACCTCCAAGAGTTGAATAAACCAGTTTTCAGTTTAGCACTTCAAAAACTGAAAGAATAACAAGACAAGGTCGGAAGTATTTCCCAGAATACTTAGCAGCATGTTTTTGTATCTTGTGTTGCGCTGTGAGTGAGATGGAAGTGTGTTGCATTGATATGACTCGTCTGAGTTTTTAAGGAAAATGTTTATTTTAAGCAGCTGACAGTTTGTAAAGCTGGATGTTAGTGTCCTGTTCATCCTACATGTTATTGAGCAGAATTCATCATTGGATCAGAAATTTTGTTCAAGTAATTTGAAACAAGAATTTAAATTATTCTAAATCAGTAGAGCCCAAAGTCAGTCCCGGAGGGCCGGAGGGCCGGAGGGCCGGCATCCTGCATGTTTTATTCTCAACCTCCTCAGCATGTCGATGTTCTCTATAGGCTTTCTATTGAGCCACCATTTGATGCAGGGAGAGAAGTAAAACCTGCAGGACGTCGGCCCTCGAGAACCAACTTTGGGCACCCCTGTTCCATGAACTTTAGTTTCTGAATCAAAACCAGTAAAATTTTCTTGTTGACTTAAGTTGCAGGTGGACCTTCAGTCAAATGATTTACAGTTGTGTTAATGTTTTTAATTGTATGATAAGTGGTTGTAACTGTGATAAAATAAGTACCATGTTCTGCAAAGCTAACCCATTAGCTGCATGGTAGCAGTGGGTGGGAATGAACACTTCATCCAGTGCAGGTCTGGGCTTTACTGGAGAAAAAAAAGTTGCAAAAAATCTCTAAGTCCAAACCTCCAGTTCGGGAGAGAGGACTCTGATGTGTGATCCATGTTAGCCTCAACTTTCTGTTTAGTGCATCCATGCATAAAGTCAACATCTGTTAAAATGATGCTCACAGTAGCCAAACCAGTAGATGAAAGCAGATCTAATTAACTTTTTTTCCTTTTTAAAAATTTGCTCCAAAAGCAGCTCAAAAATCTTCTCTGCATCACCAGAACCAGAACCAGAACCAAACGAGGAGAAGCAGCATTCAGCTTCTGTGCACCACAAATCTGGAACCAACTTCCAGAAAACTGTAAACACAGACTTCCTATAAACCTCAAGTAAAAACCCCTTCTGTTTGGAGTTGCTTTTCAAACGTAATCAATTACAAATTTAATGATGGAACTTGACCCAATATATTGTTGATTCTATGTTGCATGACTTTGTGTTTTGTGTTTATGATGTAAAGCACTTTGAAATGTCTTGCTGCTGAAATGTGCTATACAAATAACATTTGATTTTGATTGACTGATTGAAAGACAACTTCTTGACAGAAACATAGTTACTAAAACACAACAGTATAATAGAATACCAATCTTCAACTTCAAGTGACTCACTGCTTAGTGCTATCCTTTGTCAGAACCTCAAAAACGTCCATATGAACTTTACAGGTTTTGTTTGAGATGCATCTTCAACACTATGATAAACATCCATCTCCATCAATCTTTTTAAATTATGCAGTTAACTGCAGTATTCAGTAAGTGCATTAAAAATATAATTTAGACTAGCATTTTTAAAATGCTAGTTTTTAAAACTAGATTTTATTTTCTAGGATGCTCATGTTCTTCTTCACCAGAAAAAAAACATGTTAAAAAAACTCATTCTAGTATTGAGAAAAAAATATTTCCATAGAATAAATGTAAAAACAGCTCAGCCTGGCTGAATCCATACTTTCTCTTCATAGCAGCAGTCATGGTTTATAAAACGTTGTTTTAATCATTCTTGTGTAACAGACTGGTTGCTATAGTGACACTTAGACCAAGAGAACCCTCAAGTAATGTCTTGAAATAAAAACTATGTGGTAATGCAGATAAATGGAGATGAACTGAATCCTACAGAAAACGTTTCATAAGTCAGAGATAAAATGGGGCTTAGTTTGCCTCTAGATGAAATGTTGATATGTTTGGTCAGGTCGTCCTGCGCTGAATGAAAATATTAACACCATTGTATGGAAAACAATCGCACCCTGTCATCCTTCACAACTCCTCCAACACGTCCTTTCTTTGTCCCGCTAACGTTTCGTCTTCTGTCTGGACCTTTTACCTACTGGCTTAATTAAAGTCTGACAAATCTCTGAAGCTTGAGCATGAACATTTTCCATCAAACATTCATTTACAAAGTCACTCTGTTCCTCTGGAATGCATCAATAATGCAAAACCACCGCCTTAATCGTCACCAGCACATCCACTCTCAGAGACCGGTGTTCAGCCTGGGAGCATCTTGTCCCCACCCACTTAACACAGAGACGGGCATTGCCTTCGAAAGAGGTAACCATGACAACTGGCTTTTCTGTCTGTCAGAGAGCCTGCAGAGGAAGCACAGAAAACATGAAGGGCAGAGCTCACTTCCTGTCTGTAGTCACATCAAACTTATTATTACATAGTTTTACATCTAAATATGTATAAAAAAGAATTGCGGTGGAAATCCATAGAATAATGTAATTAGCTCAACTTTAATCAAAAACTAGTCTGGTCCTCATTGCCAGCAGTATTTTGGCCTCGTTTCTGGTGAGACTTGGACTCCGCCAGGGCTGCCCTTTGTCATCGATTCTGTTCATTACTTTCATGGACAGAATTTCTAGGCGCAGCCAAGATGTTGAAGGGATCCGATTTGGTGGCCTTAGGATCGCAACTCTACTTTTTGCGGATGATGTAGTCCTATTGCAGGTCGTGATCTGCGGCTCTCGCATTAGAGTGTGAAGCAACCGGGATGAGGATCAGTGTCTCCAAGTCCAAGGCCTCGGTCTCCCCAAGTGGAGGAGTTCAAGTATCTCGGGATCTTGTTCATGAAAGATGGAAGAAGGGAGCGGGAGATCAACAGGCAGATTGGTGCAGCATCTGCTGTGAAGCGGGCGCTGTACCAGTCCGTCGTGGTGAAGAGAGAGGCGCAGCCAAAAAGCGAAGCTCTTGATTTACCAGTTGATCTACATTCCCACCCACACTTATGGTCATGAGGTCATGGATGCAAGCGGCCAAAATGGGTTTCCTCCATCGGGTGGCTGGGCTCTCCCTTAGAGATAGGGTGAGAAGCTCAGTCATCCAGGAGGGATTCAGAGTAGAGCCGCTGCTCCTCCACATGGAGAGGCGCCAGTTGAGGCTCAGGCATCTGGTCAGGATGCCTCCTGGACGCCTCCCTGGTGAGATGTTTCATCCCATCAGGAGGAGGCCCCGGGGAAGACCCAGGACACGCTGGAGGGACTACGTCTGTGTTGATTCCTGATGCACTTGAACTAATCTTTGCTCTGAGCTCCCAGGGCTGTTGTGTATTGGTTAACATAGCAACGAGTCTGTGTGTGTGTGTGCGTGTGCGTGTGTGTATTATTTTTTCTCAGACTATCAGCTCAACAATCACCCGTTTTTCTACATTTTTCCCCTGGACTAATTTGTTTGTAAAATGTGTCATTTTTCAGAGCAGTCATCAAATAGAAAGAAATATTTCATAAAGCATATAGGAGTCAAAGTTTGTTCAATTTTAAACCATGACTCTGATAAATTAAATTATTGGTCCAAATAAAAGAAACTAAACTATAGACCTATTAGCAGACAGAATATATATTTTATATATCCAAACATTATCATCTATTTATTGAATCAGTAATATTAATGGTCATATTTTTATTTCATAGTATGTTTTGGTTATTTTTGAAAGATACTATTAATCTGACAAGCTTGATCAGGATTTATATCCTAATCACATGAAAGTTTTGTCTTTATTCTTAGCACTAGAAAAGAAAAGGCCTTCCAGTAACTGTGGGTGGATCATTGCTCTCCCCGCTCCTCTTTGTCCCCACAGACTTGCACCCTTGGATTACAGTTCCATAAATTGAGATGACAGCAATTTAATCAACACAACAGTTTGTCTCACATGACTCCAACAGAACAGTTGAGCCTGAACATGATGACCTTTCAATTTCAGATCGTGTTCTTCATGGCGACTTTAAAATCTACATAATTAGTAAATGAGTAACAGAGGGAACAACAATCTCTTGATTTTCACATTTCCATGTTACATCAGACTTAGTTGTAAGTTTAGGTCTGTCTATCCCACTCATATGAAAAAAACTATAGACTTACCAAGACTGAAAACAAATGCTTTCAAAGTGAATCTGTCAAACCTAAAAAAAATGGAGCATCTGTCAAAGATGGTGACAGCAGAATCATACCATGCAGCTGTTTCACTGCCACAAATGCTGGTGAACTCCACAAAGTGAACAGAAAAAATAAATAAGGTTGACTTTTTTCTGATCTTTCAGCTCTTCAAACTAAGAAACAGCAAAGGGGCACTGGAGTCAAGCTGGAGAATATACTTACTCAAAGCGCCAACTGCTTGAGCTATTAACATTTTGTAAAGTCTACTTCATAACAAGTTCCTTCCTTCAAACAGCCAATTTGAATGAACTGCAAATGGTGTTCTTAATTACAAACTTACAGTGTAAATTATGAGGGATGCATAATATAATGCTACTATTATTGGTATGGGCTGAAAGACATTTTTTAACATGTCAGTATTGCTTTGACATAGAAACTGAATCGATATTTGCTATCAATATTTACTTAGGTCTTGTTGCTGTTTCTGGAGGGAGAAGGGAGAAGATTGGTTATGTGTATTTGATCATGTGACAATAATAGTGATGCAGCAAAGGATTGTGGGGAGTTGCACTGAGCAGTGGAGAAGTCAGCAGTGTGTTTTTGTCTTTTTATTAAGCTGCTGAATGGGTCTATACACACACACACACACACACCCACACGCACACACACACATACTTCATATCTGGCTATGATGAGTATAGCCACATGAACTTACTCAGATGAAGTTAGCTTATTTAGCTTATGCTAACTTAATTTAGATAATGCCTTGTGCTCTTCAACTGGGTGAATGAAGTTTTTTCTTGCATGTGAAATAATTTTTGCTTTAAATTGCTGCACTAACTTGACACATACAATTCAAGATTAATATACTTTAAAAACGTTTAGACAACTTGTCTCTTGTTAAATAAAATTTATGAACTTTAATTTCTGAGTTAAAACCAAAATAATTTTCCATTTTATTTAAGTTGCATTTTCAAGGCAGCAGCCACCTTGAAAGCATCCATCTTTGAAGTAAAGAAAGATTTCTCTACTTGAAATCTTTTGCAGCATACTTCTCTGACTGCATTATGTCTAGTGTAAAGTTAACAACTAAATGACAGCTGGAGAGTCTTGCCCAGCAGTCATACGTCAGCAGGGTGAAGAGGAGAAGGCTCAGCACGCAGCCCTGCGGCAAACCAGTGCTGAGAGTGATGGAGGAAGAGACAGTGTTGTGGATTCTGACAGTCTGAGGTCTGTTGGTCAGAAAGTCCAGAATCCAGTTCCCCCGTGTGGAACTCAGTCCAAGAGGGGAGAGCTTCTGGACTGATGGTGTTGAAGGTTGAGGAGAAATCCAGGAAGAGCAGAAGGATGTGTGGCTCACCGATGAGACGGCGTCAGCAATGGAGTGTAGAACACCTGGTGCAGTAGAGCAGAGAAAATAATCTCTGCATCAACGTGAAGAAGACCAAAGAGATGGTGGTAGATTTCAGAGGGGACAAGGATCTTCTTCAGCCCTTGTACATCGGAGGAGCAGTGGTGGAGGTGGTCTCCAGCTACAGCACCTGGGTTTGCAGATATCCAGTGACCTCACCTGCAATACCAACATCTCACATTTGGTCAGGAAGGCCCACCAGCATCTCAACTTCCTCAAGAAACTGCAGAGAGCTGGAGGTAGGAACTCAGTCTTGAGGAGCTTCTATTGCTGTGTGGTGGAGAGCGTTCTCTGCTCCTGCATCACCGTGTGGCGCAGCAGCCGCACTGCTGCTGACACGATGGCTCTGTAGAGGGTGGTTAAGGCTGCACAGAGGACCTTGGGGAGCAGGCTTTCCTCCACGATAGATCTCTGCACATCAAGATGCATCACATGGCTACAGCATGGTTGGAATGAGTCAATGTAATTGGGTAAGTTTCCCCAACATGGGCTCTGTTCATATGATTGGGTGAAACAAGGAAGATATCTGACTGCTGATCACCATCTGTTAAATTAAAGACATTTGTGGATCGGGGTGTAGTGAATGTAGTGAAGCCCACAGGCCAGAGAAGCAGCTTGTAAATCAAATGTATTTGTGTTTGCATCAAAAATACAAATAAAAATGTTGTTCTGTCCATTTATGAATCATGTTTGGCGCTTTTGTAAATACTGGGATAGTTTAAGCTCCATAGCATAAACAGTCAACAAACAGCAGCAGTTGGAGCCTGCATGCTGCTGTAGAATTTCACCTTGGCTTTCAAAGTGAGATGAAATTACCCATCCCAACCCATTTGCACTTTTACACATCAATGCTGAAACAAACACTTCCGGCAATGGCTTTAATAACTGCTGCTCTGTCTGTGAGGTTTAATGAGCACAAGACAATAGATGAGTGTTCTGTAGATATTCTAGATGTTATTATTAGGATTTTCACCAAAGAACTTAAGACCACAGGGCTTTTATGAGAAATGAAAAATTGTAAGCAGGCAAAGTAAAAATAGCATTAACATTTAAGAAGAAGAGCTGACAATAATTTCTAAGCGTTCAAAGCAGAAAAAAAAAACGGTGAAATGTTGTCTGCACAAACGTCCTAAAATACCCCAAACATGCATTGCTCTGTGCTGCACCTGTTAATGCAAGCTCTTACCAGCATTAGTGAAGGCTGCACAGGAAAATGTTCTGGGCAGGAGCATTCTGGCAAAGTGTTCTTGTCCAGGTTGGTCTGGTTCACAGCAGTTCTTAGGCCTTTGTCTATACCACACACCGTGTGGTTGCCCATGGTGTACGACATTCAGATCTTTCCCAACCAAAAGTAGAAGAATCTATGAGTGCATTTAATCATTCGGATCATCCACTCTTTTTCCCTGCCTCTCCCTTACAGCCCTACAAGTTGTCATCCAGGGCATAAACCCCTCAGTCTTGGCAGAACTCAACTTGCCTTTCCCTGATGTACCACTTAACTGGAATCAAGTCAAATGACACTGTACAGCCGGCAGTGCAAGCTTTTCCTCGATGCTGATTCCTATTCTGACCATTGACTAACAACCTCTTCCTTCCCCTCCCCCTCTCTCCACCAACTATGTGACTGGCTATTTTTACACCCAAAGGCCAAACTGTGTATGAAGAGAGAAGGGAGAGAAGGTGGTTCACATTGCAGCCAGCCAACCCAGGGGGAGATAACATATACCTGTAACAGTATGAGACCCAAATGCTATAATACTGAAGAACATACATACAGAAATGTGCCATTCTGATCTCTTTAATTCCAGATGGCATCATTTTTTTAGCTGTTACCTATATGGCCTTTACTACGACTGAAAATAACAGAAACGGTTGATGTACTCAATGAAACATGACTAACTATGCAACATGAAGTTGTTTGTATAGTTGCTGGTATATCAAGTAAAAAAGGCAAATCAATGAACAACTTTGGGAAAAACATCTTTAAATTGAATTGAGGAATCCCAGATGGAATTCAAAGTAAAATTTAATATTTAAGTAACTCTTTTTGGTAACACTTTATTTGACGGGATGTGAATAAGACTGTCATAACACTGTCATAAACATGACATAACATCTGTCATGAACACAAGTAAGTCTATGAATATTTATGACTGTTGTCATAAAGTGTGATTCAGTAAATCATGACACTTTTAATAAAACGTTGACATCATTCAAAATGTTTTTATGACAATTTGATATTAACCAAGAAATCAAGATCTAACATAAATTTGTTATAAAACTATGATAACTTATTAACTGTAGCTTTAATAGCATAAAGCTACATCATTTTGAATGTTTAATCAGTAATACTGATGGGCATATGTGGCTTCATCAGTTCTTTCCTTGCTTCTCTGAGTGCTGATGCCTCAGCACTCAGAGAAGCAAGTAAACGGGCCATTGCCATTACCACACTACAACCCTATTTAGCCTGAAAGCTCGGGATGTCCTGAATGGAGCATCCCTAGCTTTCATCAGAGCTGTTAAATCAGCATTCAGCCAGTGAGTCTGGTTTGAGTAACAGTCTTGGTGGCGGTGACATCGTCAACACACTTGGAGATGAAGCCCAGAACAGAAGAGGTGTATTTTTCCAGGTCCACCTCTCTGTAGCCGACTTTCTGAAAACTTGCCAATCTGTGCACTGAAAACAGTCCTGCATTCCTGGGCCACACAGTGTCTGTCTTCTTCATTGGTCTAATCTGAAAGGACCACAACCAACAATCTCTGATCTTTCAGAATAACTGGAGACCATTGATCTGAAGGCTGGTTGATAGTGGAAGCCAGATTTCCATTAGACAAAGAACAGCACAGCTCTTTATCTCTGTAGAAACACACAGCCTCGCATGTAACAAATCCACTTTGTTATCCAATAAGTGGAGATTGGCCAGAAAGAGAGTTGGAATCTGTGGCTTTCTATCCTTCAGTTGGGGGAACGCGCCCACCTACTTCCTTCCCCCTCTTCAGTTTTTGGGCACAATGTTTGTGCCTGAAAACACAAACACTCTGCCCGATGCTGAGGAACACACTGTGCATCGGGCAGAGTGTGTTCCTCAGCACATTGTCCTTTGCCAAGTGCGGATTTCAGCCTCTGTGATATATTAACAGCCAAACTGTCTCCAATAGCTATCAGTTCAATCAAGCAGTACTTTAGCTTTGAATATGACATTGAATCAGTGTCTAAATCAGCCATTTATGAATTCAAATAAGGCTTAATTCCAGGAGCTGGACAAGCTGCCACACCTCTGTGTGCCACCATAGAAATATGTTTTTTGAGATGCTAATACACTGTTACAGAATAACATGATATAAAAAAAATCTTGTTGCCACTCTTATGCATAATTTGGCATGACGCAGTCTATTGAGGACTCAAGCACAGAGATAATTTGAAGAGTAAGATGCCTAAAGAAAAAAGAAACAGAAATGATTTGCATTAAAGATCAATAGGAGACCTGATATCTTGAGGGAAGACCAGGAGAAAGTCAACACAATGGAAGGAACTCTGAGTAAGAAAAGTGCCATTAATCTATTATACTTTAAAGTATTCTGCCAAAATAGCTCAGTGAAGACCACTGAGGCTAAATACTCTGAGGAAGGAGGGGAAATGACAGGGAAACTGTCATGAAATGTTTTTGCATTCTCCTTATTTTTCGTCATGATCGCCACCTGGGCATAATTTGACAGAAACCAGAGAAGCTAATCAGGGAGAGAGAAATTAATGCAGCTGAATAAAGTGGACAAGCAGAGGAAAAATAGAAAGATAGAAAACAGTTGATAAGCTGAAAAATCTGGCAGGCTGAGAGGAGGCCAAAGTTAAGCAGAAGGAAAATCACAAAGCAAAATCTGAAACTTAACAGGAAAAAAGCACATTAGAAGGCTACTTTAACTCAGCAGATAAATGAGACCCAAATTTCTTTGCTCATTTATGACTCATATCCAGAATTAGGCAATATGGACTGCCTAATTCTAATCTTTTAACCCACCCAAAAATATTATTTGTGGTAGTACAACAAAAACAAATTGTAGATGTAGTGCATGCTTTTAAAACACATAGTGGATAACAGAGTTTGTCCAAAGTTCTTTGACCTTCAAGAACCAAAATTCTTAAATTGTCACAGCTGGTGGTCCGCTGGTTCCGCTGGTGGTACTCAGCCCGGTTGAAACTGTAATGGCTACTAATTTTCTATGATGTTGGAACATGAGTCTGAGCATACCTCCATGTTCCAGTTCAAGTCAGAAAACCAGTAGTGGTAATTAGTTACAGCAGATCACAAGCATTGTTTTATGTATTCACAAACTCACTCAGTTGTGCCCAAAGTCAGTCCTGGAGGGCCGGCATCCTGCATGTTTTATTCTCAACCTCCTCAGCAAGTCAATGTTCTCTTTAGGGTTTCTAATGAGCCACCATTTGATGCAGGTGTGTTAATCAAGGGAGAGAACTAAAACATGCAGGATGCCGGCCCTCCAGCACCCACTGAAAGAACTGAACATTTTACTCTACTTGGTGAATATTTAATGACAACATTCAGCAGAAGTACAAATAAACCTGAAACCATAAATGTCCATCCATCCACTATCCAATGTTACATTTATGTATCTTTGGTCTGTGTTCAAATATTAGCATTTATGGGCCCCTAAATTTGTCTTTTCATATCTTTGCATTTTCCTTTCAATTCCACCAAATCCTTCTTCACGCTGTTGACAATGCTCTGCAGCAAAGTCATCTCACCAGACCAAGTAAACGGGCCACTGCCATTACCACACTACAACCCTATTTAGCCAGACTCTAAAATAATGGAGATAACCAATGTAGTCCTTCACAACTCCTTCTGTTTGCTCATTGGTCCAGTTGAAAATAAAACAAAGAAATCTAGCTCAATGGGAAAAGTCTCAGATTGAGCACTAAAGGGAGATGAGAATCAAGTGGAATCCTCACAAAATCCTTAATCCTCCTCCAGATTAACCAGTTCTGACAAGTCACAACCCTTTTCAATTTCATTCACTTCCAATCCATGTAATTTCATTAATGTCCAAACCAATCTCGCAAGAACCCTCTTTGCCAAAATCTTCATTCAGATAAAGCAGCCAATATAATATATGCTGATTAAAGGCCAAACTTCTTCACATTTAACTCAGAGATCATGCAATCCTTCAACAAGCAGTCTGAACAAGAATGTTTCTATCCTTTTTTTAGTCATTAGTTTGCCAACACAGCCTTTCATCTTTGGTTACATCCAACACACAAACACACCCAACCCAGTGGTAGGTAATCCACCAGGCGGGGCAGGCGCAGACAACAAATGCCTTTTAATCTGTGCGGGCCATATGGCCTGCTGGCTAAGAGATGAGGGAAAGATGTGAGATACAACCCAATGTCCTTCTTTTATTAAGGTAGAGTGCAGTGCAGTGCTTTTCTGACATGAAAAAACATCATGTTTTTGTTGTTAAAATTCTGCCTCAATAAGTAAACGTAGGATCAACCCACAACCTTTACCCTAACAGATAACCCAATGAATTATGTCCCAAAAGAGGCAGTCTGGTGTGTTCTGCTTTTAGCTCAACACAAAACATCAGGCAATACCTGGTTTTTATATTAGCCGAACTGTTGCAACCCTCCAAGGTATAAAGTAATGACTCAGCAGTTCAACATCCAATCATACTTCAAATCTGGGATTTAAAGTCTTTCCACGGACACAAACGTTCAGATGTTTGCTACAATCAGTATTAGACTCAGTAAATCTCACTTAGAGGTTTCTGCAGCAGCACCAACAAGAACAAAAATGAAAAATAAAAACATAAATTATAGGAACTTAAAAACTGTTGCCATGGAAACAGAGATTTTTCATGTTACCAGCTGTCTCATCATTCCCAACCAAAGTCCTGACCTCTTTTAATCTGACAGCATCAGCAGAAAACACAAGTTATTGTGCTCGTCAGTGAGAGACTGTGTAATCCAAGTAAAGCGTCATCTATGTAGCCTGACTATTGAACGATAGCAAGTTTTGTCCATATTATTTGCCAAACATATGGGCTGTGGTTCAGTGGTGTTATTTCAGCAACCTGACAATGCATGTGATCCCATCGGCAAGCAAACCATCAGTGTGTTTGTGGTGGTTCCGGTGATCTTGATTATGTCTTGCTCTCTGCTTCTCTTCCAACTTTTTGACAGCTTGTCAGCTGTTCTGCCAGGGAAAACCAAACACTATTTGTTTAAAGGACATTTCAGCAGGACAAACTTCTCCAAGGCATGAGCTTCTCTTGGCAAATAAGATCACAGCCTTGGTTTATTTCTGCTCAGCCTATAAATCAGAGGTAAACTGTGACTAAAGAACCGCGAAAAGATGTTTAAAGGAAATTGAAGAAGGCCTGCAGAGTTATCTTGAGGGTACAGACTGGGAGGCTCTGTGGCAGCAAAATGAACAAAGTATGACTGGTGATATAAACCTCTATGAGAACATCATCCTACCAGAACAGTTAGATGTTTCTCTAACAACAAACCTTTTACCAGGGTTTACCCCAGAACTCTATAAGCCCAGTGATGAGGGAACTATGTCAGTCATCCAGTGGCCTACCATGTTTTCCAGTGAAAAAACTTTGAAAGTTGACAGGAAATAACAAAGTTATTATGTGCTATTGGAAGAGATTCCAATACCTGAGCACCAACTATAAAATCTTTAAAAAAAAAAAAAGACAAGCATAAAAAATACAATGACAAAGAATTGCCTTCCAGAAGGGAGACAAGGAATTATTAAGGAGTATGTAGAAGCAGCTAAAAGTTTAAGAGATTCCCCCCTGAAAGCTAAACCTCATCCCTGGGCAAATTCTGAAAGATTCCAGCAAAGTGGAATATAAAATGATCTTATTTTCATATGAGACACTGTTCCAATTAAAAACAAATCAAGAATAACACAGAATGCATTATATCTTTATTTTATTCAAGGGTCAAGACAAATCAGGACGAAAGAAGCACTTCGGTCAACTTACCCACTACGTTGCTGTTGTTTATTGATTTTTGAGGCTCCTCCAGCAACATTTTTACAGAATTATGATAATTCTAGTGACTCTGTTTCTATATTGTTGACATTTATAGATCGGATAGAAATACCCACAATGAAATAATAACTCAATAGACAAAACTAAGGCATGAGTGGGACAAACAAGAAGAAAAAACCAAAAAATTATAAAAGGCAAGACAGACAAGAAAATGAAAGAACAATTCAATTCAATGGAAGAACAGGCTTGCTACTATGAGAGGACATATTAGAGCCCTTAAAAAAGATCCAGGCCTGGAGAGAGCCATATGTAAGGACAAGTTGAAGAAAAAAAATGAAGAAAGAAATAACAAATCTCGGACAAGAAATAAACTTAACCGTCCGAGAACAACCAAGAGCTACAGGCACATGAAATGAACATTAGCCAGGCCCAGACATGCATAAATGAGGTGAAGGTGTGAAAGATGAATAATAATGAGGCGCTAACAAAGATATTGGAGCAAATACTGCGAATGCTAGAAAAACTAACAAGATCAAGGAGGAACAAAATCCAAATCTTCAGTCTATTAGTGGATGTGGAGGGGAGCTCCACAGCTAGATATCTGGAGTAACTTTTAGAAAAAGGCATTCAAGCTTTCAGATGGGCCCAATTTCCAGATTTAACATGCCACAGAGGTCTCACTCAGAAACCAAACCTAAGAGCGGCAGCCAGACCAATCGTGGTCGACTTCCCACAACGAGAGATGAAACAAATAATCTGGAAGAAAGCCTGGCAGAAAAAAAGATTCAGGTAAAGAGCAAACAAATCTACTTTGGTCATGATCAACCAACAGAAATTTTTCCGAAACAAAAGGCATATGCGAGTACCAAAAGAATAGGATTGAAGAATAAAGGAATACGTTTCCAGACACCTTTTGCTGAAATCCGGATCAACTGGGATAACGAAAAAAAACATAGAAAAGTGCCAGGACGGCAGTACAGGACACGAAGGAAAGGGGCTCCACGGCTGAGCCAAGAGGAGACACCGCGGCAGCAGGGCAGAGGCAGCGAGCGAAGGGGAAAGAATGGAAAACACACAAGACACACAGAGTGAGAGAAAAGCTACAAAACTGCAAGGAAAGAGGAATGAATAATTAACTAAAGTGGATGAGAATAGTACCAGATCTGGGAAGGAGCCCTCAATAGACGTCAGGATTTCCTCTCCACCCACCAACAGATACCCCCTGTTTGGAATCTCATCAGAAATTTGGGTTATATTTGGAAAGCAAAAGTTCAGACTTGAATTGTTTTGAATTGCTTGGGAACATATTTTCAGCGAGTGATATTTAAATCAGTTATAAATCACAGAATCTTGTCACATTCTTGCAAGAGACTCATTCATGCAAATCAGAACCTGATAAATTAAAGAAGTTCGTCCTCGGGAATCTATAGCACAGCTCATAGCAAATGAGAATTTGCGACATTATGCAAATCAAGCACAACAGACAATATAAAAATGACCACACTGCTAAGAGTCAATGCAGAAAAAAAAACATTTTAATGGCAATTTCTATATAAAACATTAGAACAATTTGAATTCAGTACTAAATCAATACAGAGTATTGTTACAGCTGCATTGTAAAAAGTGCCCTTCATTTCTTGCAGGGTTCTGGAGACAGGCCTTCTGCAGGTGTTGTGTTTTGCTCTTATTGCTGATTTGCTGCTTTAAAGCTACCATGCATGCAGCACAGAGGATGGCTTTTCCCTCTCCTTCCTCAGAACCTATTTGGTTTGTGTCATGTCTTCTGGTGGGTTTTTGTTAGGGTTGTTTTGGCTTTGCTTATTTTTGGTTATGGGTTTGGATTAATCATATTTGGCTTCTTATTTCAGATATTCCCTTTTCAGGATTTATTTCTTCAGTACAATTTAATAAAATCAATTTTCTTGAAGTCAGAAAATCCTTGTGTGGTCTCCTTTAATGTTATCCCACCAAAAGAGCCTGGTGGATAATTCTAGTGTCCTTCTACATAGCAGTAGAAGGAGATTACACCACAATCCCATAGTGAGAATTGACATAAATGGAAGCCTGACAAATTCAGTACACAAATCAACCAGACAGGGGCGCTGTCTATCACCTACACCAGGGGTGCTCAAGTCCAGTCCTGGAGAGCTACCGTCCTGCAACTTTTAGTTGCAGCCTTACTCCAGTAAACCAGGCTCAGCTATGAACAGGCCTGGTAACGAGTCATTCATTTGATTCAGGTGTGTTGGAGCAGGGATGCATCTGATATTTGCAGGATGGTAGCTCTGGAGGACTGGACTTGAGCACCCCTGACCTACACTGTTTGCTCTCTTCATAGAGAAAACGCAAAATGAATTAAACCAAAACACACCTTTAAACACTCAAGAGTATTTCATCAAAAGAAATTCAGGATTTTTTTCAATCGAATGGAATATGATAACCTGAGAGTTAACATCAACAAAGGGTTATCTACACTTTACAAAGCAAATTATGATTAAATAAGCCACGAGATACAAAGTTGATACAAAGATACATAGTTGATGCAAATTAACTATCAAAATTAATTTGCAGTCAAGACTTTTGTATTTGTTCCAGTCATTACCAATAGAGGTCCCCAAACAAATTTTGTGACCTTGGAGAAGATAATACAAGATATTCATTTGGGTGTCAAAATGCCCAGAGTTAGATATGAAACTCTCCAGCTAAAGACAAAGGGGGTATGGAGCTCCCATAATTGAAGAAGTACTTCTATGCAATTCAGCTTAGACAAATTATATGTTGGGGCAAAGGAGATTACACAGCAAAGTGGAAGAATATGGAGAAAGTATGGAGAATACCAAATTCAGTGTGTTATTTGAGACAAAGATAGATATGAGAAGATTAAATACATGGATCCAACTAGAGCATTTACACTGGTACTATGCTTCAAAATACTGAAAATCAGGATAGAGAAGAACATCAAAGTGTTCAGATGGGAAGCATATGATGTTAAGGCAGCAATATAAGATAAAGGATTCAAACAATGAGGTCATACCACAGTATGCTCTACAGAAGAACTGTTTTCAAAAACTCTCCAGCTCAAGTATGATTTAGAATAACACAAATTTGACTGACACCTACAACTGAGAGACTACTATAACATAGAGATCAGATGGGATCCCTCTGTGGAAATGAATGGTGTTATTTAAAATGTCATGAATTAATTCAATCAAATAAAAATGAAAATCACACCTACTTTATATCAAAATTGATAATGAATAAGCGATCAACTAAGTTTATAAAAGAAAAATGGTAATCAGAGCTTAACGTTACAATTACAAATTAGGATTGTTAGATGTGTGGAAAACACATCAGATACCCACCGACTCGTTGATATGTGGGGAGTTCTTTTTCTTAAAGTCTTATTGCTGTGCCACCTCTGACTTCATTTTTACTGAAAATTGCTATCTTCAAGTTTTCTTGGAACAACTTCCATATTGACCATACTGATGACTTCAGTGTTTGGAAAAGATGATTATTGTTCATCCATAAGACCCAACAGAGCGCTCTGACTGTCAGAGGCTCCTGTTGTGTCACAAGTGTCCTGGACTTCAGCCCTTCCAAACAATCATTGTTAAACTTACCAAACAAAGACTATTCAGTTGGAATTTAGACAGCTGTATTTATTTAATGCAAAACCAAAAATGGACAAATGTCCCCAAAATGTAGAACTAAGTATAGAAGACCCTAAATAACAACGTTTTGACTAAAATACTGCTAGGCAGATATATTTCCTAATAGTTTGCTCTTCAACTAAGCACTTTTGGGTTATGTTTTCCACTTTCATTATGCATCATATCATCATCATCAACAACTGTTCTGCCACTGTTAGATCCCAACAGTTTTATGCAAATTCTCACCGAACCTTGTTTGTTCAGGTCTTCCAGATACCTAGATGGCCTATGATAATGAACAAAATTACTAAGCCGTTTCACAAATAAGCACAGATTGCATCAATGTAGGGTAGGTGGAAAACATCACATGGGAAACATGAGAAAATATTGGAGCCCCCAAGAATAGAGCCAAAGTGACACCTCTTCTCCTCCTTCTGATGGTGCTGCGTTTAGGCTGTTAACTAGTTTGTGTCTCAACAAATGTCCACAGCAGAACCCTCCCCCCCCAACTCATTTCTAATGGTGACAGGATTGGTATTTTTGTTGAGCTGCAGGGTCCCAGAGTGCTACAGCAGCCAGATTATAAATGCTCTAATCCGGGATTTTACCAATCCCAGTTCAGCATCTCACTGTGGTACATGACTGGCATCCATTTACCACTCAGTGAGGTGGATTGCATGTGTGGGTAGCTAGGGTGAAAAATGTAGTCTTTTATTGCAGAACAAGTTCAAGTTGTTAATTAAATGTAAATTAACTTCTGGAACATTCAAACAGTTTTAGGTTTTTGAATAATGTCTTATGAAGACCAAAAGTTGAATTGGAAGATGGACCATGTAGCAAAAGAGAGGTGCTGTAAGAGCGGAGAGAGGTGTGGGGGCGGGTGAACAGCAGAGATTAACATCTATTATGAAGACTATCAGCTCTGCACTCAGCCGCAGCCACAGATTAGACTAGAGGCTTTGCCATTGGGATAGCACAAAACTGGAATGGAATGGAAGTGGGTGGAAGGTTTAATGTGCCACACAAACCAGTACAGAAACAACATACTGGGGGCCTGATAAAAAATAACATTTCATTGATACATTGTTTGATCCAATCACTGCAAAGCCATCAGCTTTTCCATATAGGTTAGGACCGACAATAAAACCACAATAGGTGCAATATTACATCTAAATTTAGCCTGTTAGGAGGACATTACACTCCTCGACCAAAAATAAAGTTGCCACCTGGATTTAACTAAGCAAATAGGTACGAGCCCCCTATTGGATAATTACTGCATGGGCAATTATGTTTCAGCTGACAATGGATCATCCTAAAGATGATCCTAGAGATCATCTCCAATGAAGCAGACGCTTTTAAAAATGAATGCAAACAATGATGATTCTGACAACAGAGTGACAGACATATTCACGGAGAAAGATAGGCATATGGATATCATATACAATTCAAAGTAAGCTAAACTATTTTCAATTTTAACTACAATAAGAGCCCAAAACTCCATCTAAAACACTAGTAGTTGGGCTCCTTTAAAATGTTTAAAGTTAAATATTTAGTGTCTTTAATTTATTAGTTACAATTAATTACATTTTAATAGAATAATAACCATTATAATAACCTAACTCTACCTGAACCATTTAATATTGATCTAATAAAAAAAGGTCAATTCACAAACAAATGTCTCCAGGCTCTTTACAAAATAATAATTTCAATTTAAATATGCACATATTATACTTGATCCTAGTTATCAAACAGCACAGTATGCTCAAATTAATTATTCCAATTAGTTTTTTTTATCTACAGAAACTCAGACGATTGCTTCAAATTATACATGCAACATGCAATTTATAAAAGCACAATTAAAAACTTTCAAAAGATCTGCATGTCAAAATTGAAACAAAAAGATCTATTTTAGGTTTAATAGAAAGTTGTGTACTAGTCATGTCACTGGACCAAAGCGTTGTCTTCAACCTCACTCTGAATCAGAATTCTTTAGCTACTTTGATTATCTACACATCCATCTCTTGGAGATTTCATAATCCTGCTGTCTCTTCACTGTTACAGAAAAGCTTCCACTCTGGAGTAACAGAACAATAAGAAGGAGAGGAATGAGGGGGAAACACGTAAACCACAAGTTCTATAACAAGTACTCCTTGCAGCACAATGTTGACCCAACAGGCCATTTCATTACAATGATCTGTCAGACTCTGCCCTTCAAAACTCTTTTCATTCAGCCTTCCAAGCTCTATGGTGCAGGTGTTATGTAAAACATCCATTATGAATCCCTTATGCCAATCTATTTCTCAATCTCTCTAAAAATACAACTCCAATGTTATATTTACGAGTGTAAATACACATTCGTTTAGAGTATCTACTAAACGAGTGATATGCCAAGGAGGTTAAAACTGAAAAGCACAAATGACACAGAAGCTGTGCTGAAGAAAAAGCAAATGGATTACCATCGCAAACAGGGCCCTGTAGCAGATTTATGTTCAATGTGCTGCCATCATTTAGACATAGTGAGGGAAGGAAAGATTAAACGGGGTTATTATGTAATCATTCGATCCATTTCAATTAGAAGGAAGGAGCTTCATAACAGTTCCTTTGGGGGATGATGAACCAAGTAGGCACAACATGAGAGTCAAACAAGTTTGTAACGTAACAGCTGTTGTCAAGGTGAAGATGTTTTCTACAGACAAGCAACAGAATTGGAATCTGCCATGTGAACCGATGCCTTCAGGATTCACGGCTGTGGTTTACTTGTTCAAGTAGTTTTTGCTGATAATTCACCTATGAGCTATTCCATAGTCCAAACTATAGGTGTTGTAAAGTTCATTTTGACAGGTTAACAGTGAATGAACATGTCACAGCTGAGCAGCAAGCTGTTCTTCTGCAGATGGTGACAAAATGTGGAGCCAAGGCAGCCAGAGAAAGACTTTACTGTAATGTTGCGCTCACACTAAACGCGTCAAAAACGCCCCCGACGTTTCGACGAGTGTGCACGCTTGTCTGGTTTATGTTGAAAGTCTATGTGGAAGTGCATCAGATGTGTCAAAATCTCTTTAGCCAAAGTTTTCTGTTGCCGGCCTATTTTTTTAATTTAAGACAAGGAATTCAGAAACTGATAATCCAGTGGGATTAAATAATGTCCACCAGTGTGTTATGCTGTCGTTACGCAGATGATTATTAATGGCTTTTATATGTGATTATATATTATCACATATAATGGCTTTTATATGTGAAAAGTAAAGTCTTAAATTTTATTCTGGATTTAACAGAGAAACAATGAAGCTAAAAGAGGGAAAATATAATCCATCTTTTTAATTTTCATCAGAAATCTTTAGTCATTTTTGTTTTTAGGAAAATAATAATTAAAAAACTAATGACAATAATAATCGCTTTTTTAAAGCCGGATTGCAGGCATTTCTGTTGCTCTGAGTGTGTCTTTGGTGGAGCGAGTTTATTCCTAAAAGATACGTTTATAGTTTATGCATTTAAAGCCGGCAGAGTGGGCCAATCACACCTCATGCGCTGCATCAGAATGTCCAAAGTTTACCTCAGCGCGGATCACGCGTGTCTCCTTTCAATCAAATTGGACACAGGCTGACCAGCAAGGATAGTCACATCAACTTCCTGTGAGGAATTATGATTCTTTGAAGAACTCTGCATCAAGGTAGGAGTTTAAAACGAACCGTGTTAGCTCTGGTTGCGCAGCTCAATGTGAACCATAGGAATAACTTGTAGTTGTGGTTTCAGAGGTCAGAGTTGAGGGAGCGGTGAGAATGATTTATATTTCTGAACAAAGAATTATGTGGGACATTTACAATTCAACACGTGTGACTCTGTGTCTGTCTATGCTATAAACTTTATGTCTGTATTCCCGGTTGGTCGGACCGTTAGTGGTTAACGGTCCGACTACCAGACTTAGGTTAACCTCATCATGCAGGTTCAGACACTGAGGAGCTTCCATGCATCACGCTCGTTTTATATTGCTTTATTATTATTTTTAGTTTTGTTTTTCCGGATACACGAATAATCAAACCATATCAAATGCATAGTCCACTTAGTCAGACATAGTCAATGTGCACGGATGAGCGGAGATCAGAAAAACTCGTCTCATAAAGTTGAACAACAAAAACAGTTTTTGTGACTTATTAAAAACTCAAATGATACAAAATGGAAGAGCTACTAAAGCCACATTAGCAGTATTAATTAAATTTCCCATTTGTTTCACATCTCTGCGCAGTGCAGCGGATTTAACTCATCATGCAGGGCCGGTCCAAGGATGATTCCTTGAGCAGAATTTGATTTAAGGGCCCCTCCTGCTGCTAAACTCATCAGCACCTCTATCAGCTTCTATGTTAGATTTAGTGAAATCTGGGATAGTCGGAGTACTTTAATTTCCAACCTAAAAAGCAATAAATTAGAATTTCAGTTCATTAATTTGTATTTGTGAACAAACAGAGTTTCAAACTCAAAGATTAAACTCACAGCATCAGATCGTTGTTATGGTAACAAAACAATCTAACTATGAATATTGTTCCTTGAAGTTGTAAACTTGCCAGCTCTTTAAAATGTTAAACATCTGAAAATCTTTTAATTTATTTATCTTGACACCATTAAATCAAATTTAGCAGCATTGATGATCTCAATAAATAAACGTTACATTTATGATTCTGTGGTCTGTGTTAAAATATTAGCCTTAATGGGGGCCCCTGAAGGCCTGGGGGCCCCTGAAGACCTGGGGGCCCTCATGGAGCCACTGACTTAATTTGAATGAAACAGAAGTTCACATAATTGATATTCCTTTTAATTTTATTTCTTGATTTGTTGTCTTTAAGACTAGTTGTCAGTTTAAATAGCATCTCACTGGCAATATTTTCCTGTAACATATAATATCCAGGAATATTTTTACGTTTCCTGTCTAAACATATTTTAATACAAAAACACGGTGGACTGCCACTGGACCGCCTCGGCACGCCGACCACCAGACTTAGTAAGTTTTCTGGGGAAAACTCTGCCATCTCAGTCCATTGAAACAGAGATGAAAGAAGGTAATTCAGTTCTGACAAATAGAAACACTATCTTACTTAAATTTAACTGGTTCCTATTCAACAGAGTAGTTCATTTGGATTGTTCTATTCAATCAGATGTCTGGCTAAGAAAATGCAGCAAACTCAGCATGCAGTGATCCAGTCTGATTATAGTTTATATTTAATGACAACATGCCTTGTGCTGTCAAAACTTTAAAAAATACCATATTGTCTGAAAAATGATGTCAGAATGATTGATGCCTTTACCAGTGAAAGCACAGCAGGGAACCTATTTTGTTCGTCTGCAAAAATGCAGACATCACACATTGAACCTGCACTCAAAGCATATGATGGACCACAAACCTCTCTGCACAAATATGGCAACAGATGAACAGGGATGTATCAAAACAGACTATAGCTGACACCAGAGAAAGAATCACAATATTGGTTAATATTGTTAATATTGTCAATGGTTGACAAATGGTTTTCATCACTGAACAAAGTTTGCTGCATCTGGATATTGCTTTTTTTCCTGGTCAATAGACTCTTGACTATGTTCAGGTTTACATCCGCATGAATTTTCCATCAATTACCTTGACGATGACAAAATCACGCGGATGGAAATGGACATTTTCAGCCAGGACACAGAAAATGATGACAACTCATGATAAGTCTTTGACTTTGTCAAAGATTCCTTTGGTTTCAAAGGGTGAGGTGACATTTGATGATGAGGAGACTTGGACTAATGACCACTGACATTGAAGCACCGACTGTCCATAGAGTGGGAAGGGGAGGATGGTTCGAAGTGCGCTACCTTCCGTCTACGTTCAGCCCGTTCCCGAGAACGGCGCCTCTTCTCTCTAGCTTTCTCCAGAGCCTTCAGGTCCGGAGACTGGTCCATCTCGGACCTGGCCTTCTTAAGTTGAGCTGCGGCGTGAGCCATGGCCTCTCACTGTTCCCACAGAGACAAGACCTTTAGATCACTTTCAGAAATCTTCTCAGAAACCTCGTTTGAATAGCTCCAAGGATCTGTCAGTCCACGGATATCAGCCTCACCTCACCAGGACAGTTTCCAAGGACAAACTGTCTGGCTTAGTCCTCTAACCCAGCAGATCTCCTCACCCAGAAACAAAGTGTGAGTATGTGCAGAAAACCTTCCTCCCTGGTGCCTGGGCAACTGCATCTGAGACAAGGTCGGAAAAAGAAGAATGCTACTCTGGCACACATCACAGAGAGGTAAGCCCAACAGCCAATCCAGAAGCTCGGAAGAGACAAAAAGGCAGGGGGGACTCCACCCCTCCCTCCCAGCTCAGTCCGCAGAGAAAGGAGAGGGTGCCATGGAAACGTAGGAAACCTTTGATTTACTCCCTTCTGATCTCTGATCAGGCACGAGTCGGCATGTTATAAAAATAATGGTAAGGAGACAGTACAGGGAGGTGCCAGAGGACAAGGGAGTATCAGCATCTGTCCTTTGGAAAAGGAGGAAGGGAGGTGCCACTCTGAGGTGCAGAAGACAGAGGGGATACGATGTGCTCTGTTGTTTCTGAGATCTCCCCTGTTACTAAAAGCAATCATGGTATCGTCTGATTGCTGGCTGCTCTTGAGGTCTCACTGCTCCAGAGCAAACACAAAGAAAAATACATCAATCCCTTTACTCTAAAGGCGTATCCACGCATGTCTACGGATGTGGAGAAAGGTCACACATTGTTTCAATTTAAAAGGAAAACAGGATGAAGTGCTGCTGCAAAATGCATCCAATAGACATGAATGTTTCTCACAGCACAGACTCATCAGGCAGTCCCTGTCCATGGTTCTGAAACCACCAGCAGCAGAAGAAATGTGTGATTGGGTTAACCTGGCTCACTTTAAGGCAGCAGTGTAATGCAGTGACAAAATTATTGCGAGCAATATTCAACAGCTAAACTGTTTGCAAATGGCCTCTGTGAAGCCTGAACCTCCATTGCTATTATAGTTATAATTACCAATACTAACAATACAATGTTAGTATTGTACTAATGGTGCGAACATGGCCTTTATGTCATTAATGTTTTTGTGAAGTCATTTACTGCACTTTTTTGATAGCACCACCCTTGTTAGTTTTTATTCAATGCTGCCATCTACTGGTCAGTACAAACATTTACAAGATTGTGCAGCCTCATCTGTCAGCTCTATTTGTAACACACATTGCAAATAGATGAATGCAAATTCATTTTACTTCTTAATAAGTTTGGGGGTGAAAGAGGATTCCTTGGTCTGTACATTACTTTGTTTGATTATTTCTCTTTTTAGTGATCACTTTGAAAAATTATCTATCATTCCTTCTGTTCTTTCATTTATCTAGTCAATCATTTTATTTGCTTTTCAAAGAGTGTCTGAAGGGATAGGCATGCCTTGGTATCCTTCCTAGATTTGTATGGGGAAATTTTACAGCCATAAGTGGAGAGCACATATTCTCAGTTGCAAGCAGCATGTCATCTCTTTGTTCTCAAAACTTGTGATGTTTGGACTCAAATATTTTCTGTGCTCTCAAATTTTTGTATTCACTCTCAGATTTTCTTCTCATTCTGCACAGATTAACTCTCCACTTGTAACCCTCTTTGCTCACTCGCAAATTTTTTCTGCTCTCTGGCGGGAAAAGTAGTACTGTTGCCTGGCAACTGTCCCATAGGAGCTTTCTCTGGGGTGCATTTGTCTTTCTAGTGGGTGTGACTACTATTGATTTTAGCACATGCTTTTTCTGCACTGAACAATGACCTATCTAGATTATTAGATCCAGATCTATTAATAGAAAACCATTGATCTAATAAAAATCAACAGTACTCTTTTGAAAGCATGTCATGATTCTTTAAAATCTAAATATTTCCCCCTCTGAAAGCTGAAAATTTCAGTAAAGTGGGCGGAGTCAATGGACTCGAGTGTGAGGGTGAGCGGAGGGGGTGAACAGTGAGATGAAGCTTTATGAACCCTGGAGGCATTTCATCCAACTGTTCAACTCATGAACCGATGCAAATCAAATGGACAATATATGTAAAATAGGCAACGTGAAAACAACATGAAGCCTGACAATGAATACACAAGTAAATGATATTTTTTATTCTAATACATAATTCTGATTATTGTCTTTATGTCTATATGAAACAATGGCTGGATCAAAAAAAGAACTGGAAACAAATGGGGGACAGAGTTGTGATTGGTGTGGAGATAATATTAAGAAATGATCTTTGTTGAATGCTACATTGATGTATAATCATGAATTTATTGTGTTAGTTACAGGTGGGGTCAGGAACCAAAAAGATCAAATGGTAGTTAACTTTTATCCCACGACAGAATCTGTGGTTCCATATCAAAGATGTTTTCCCCAAACCAAGCATCTTTGCTCTACAACCCCAATAAGCTCTTTTTATTACTATAGCGCAGAGCAAGACAGATAGAGGGGTTGTTATGTAATAGAAGACACTCAGAAAGGACTTCGGATCTCACTGGGACTACCTTTAGGTATCTCTGTATGCATGCTTGATGTGTCAGTGAATCTCCAAAATATATCTTGAACTTTTAATAAACTTTGGTTGATTTTAGCTCTTATGGAATTTTAGCTCTTATGGAATCCCCTGCAGCAACAAACCTTAGCTTGAAACATGCAGTCTCCAACATGCTACTTACTCTGTCACTAGTGACAAAGTTAACAAAGGGCTGACAGTCCTTAAGACTGACAGTTCTTATCCATCAACATGTCTTTCCTCATTAAAAGTTATACATTAAAATCACAAGATTGGCTTTCATCCTTGCCTGTTTTTGCAGTAAATTGCAGAGCATTCTTTGACCATTTCTAAAGTGAAATCAACAAAAGCAATATTATACTACAGATGTGTGTTTTTTGGCAGGTTTTGAAGTAACAAATTGGTTATTTTGACATCCATCGTGGCGGAATAGGCATTGATCTGAAGAGCGTGACTTCACGTGCAAAGGCTCAATATGTCAGGTTCTGTGTTTTTCTGTGTTTTATTCTGAGTTTCTCCTAGTTGTCCTGTCTTCTCCTTGATTGTTCCCAGGTGTGTCGTGTTCCCTTGATTACCCTCAGTGTATTTAGTCCCTCCTGTGTCCTTTGTTCCTTGTCGGGTCCTTGTCGTACTTTTGCCTTTGTCTGCCGTTGTGTGTTTTTTAGCCGCCTGTATGACCAGTTGCTACCGGCGTTGAGCCCTGGCTTCCGCTCAGCCGTGCTGCCTGGCCGCGGACTACGTTTATTGACTGTGTTTTGTGGACTTATTTTTGTTATTAAATTTCACGACTCACCTACCTGGGCCTCCAGCGTCTGCCTCACCACCTCCACTATCTCACTTCATGACACAATAACACCCTTATTCTATTGGCTGGGATGGATGAAAGGATTTGGTCAGTTTTGTTCCATTACAGCAGAAAAGAATTTGCAAGCAGAGTTTTGTGAGCGGATAGTGCAGAGAGAAGTTTTGTGTGGTAGGAGAACGTCTGAGCGTGAACACAAAGATTTGAGAAAGCACAGAGAATACTTGAAACAGAGCAGAAGTTCTGAGTCCAAACATTACAAGTTTTGAGAACAAAGTGATGAAAACGCTCCTTGCAACGGAAAATGTGGGCTCTCGACTTCTGGCAGTAAAATTCCCCCAAACAAATCTAGAAAGGATATCCAGGCACGCCAGTTCTTACAGACACTCTGCAGCTCAGTATTGGGAATCTCAAGAAGTGGAAGGGAGTGCTTTACCTTTTTCAGTACAACAAATATGAGAAAAGCTCTCATTGCTTCAGACAGCGTGACTATTCATATCATCCCCTATCCCACTCCTGCTTTCACTTGTAAACAAAACACACAATTATTTCAATATAGACCCCAGAGAGGAAGAGAACCCCCTCATTAAATGGGTCAGGGGCCCAGTTAGAGACCTTCTCTAGACCCACAAAACAATGGTGGACTGAAGAATTAAATGCCCATGAAGCCCTGAGCCACTCAACAACCTCAATTTGGTCCAAGGATTTAATATAGATGTGAACCTCTTTTCACGAGGATGCAAACAATGGGGTCCCACAGAGTCAAAAAATGACCGAGAAAAAAATCGGGTTTCATGTTTCACCTTTTCACCATGTTATTCATTAATTTATAAATGTCACAAATAAAAACAAAATATTTCATTAGCAAGCTAAATATGTAGATTAGAAAGTTAAATATTTAGTTAGCAAGTTAAAATTTAGGTATTTAGTTTGAAAATAACTATTTTGATATTTAACCTCAAGCTAATTATTTAGCTTTCTAAGAAAAAAATTACCTTGCTAGCAAAATATTTTGCTTGCTGATGAAAAATTTCAATTGAAACAGTGATATATAACTGAAAAAAATAACATGGTGAAAAAAATGATTTGAAAGTGATCCTCCAGTTTTTTTCCGACACGGTGTTACTGTTGACAGAGCAACTTTATAAACAGCACCACATAGTTAACTAACAGATATTTTTCTGCAGTAAAGGAGGAAGCTGGGGTATCTGGAGACATAACAATCATATACAGAGAGAACATGCAAATTCCATTCAGAAAAACTCATAGTGCAGGACCTTCAGTGCTTGTACGAGCTGAGTTAATCTGACAATAAATATCTTTTCAAATAAAGTTTTTCAAATATATCTTTTCAAATAAACTCTACTGTATTTTACAGCTCAAACTGCACAGTTTGAGGTGTAAAACAAAGCCTGTAAGTGTGGATTGACATCTAGAATGCAGGATGCATGGATCCATAGTTTCTCAAACAGAGAAGGAGGGATGAATGGACTTTGTTTCATACCGATAATCTACTGAGACTCTCAGGGTAATTAAAGAACCGCCTGCTGATTCCACCTTACAACCGGACAGATTCTGACAGAGCTGGAAGCTTTGGGCCTTTTCACATGACTGAAAGGAAGCATGGCAGAGGTAGCCATTTTCTGACCAACTCCCTTCAAACACTTAGTAATATATATATTAACCACAACTCCTGAACCAAACTGGTTCTGTGCTGGGTTGGTAATTGTTTCAATAAAGTCCATTTGTCCAATATGCAAGACAAAGATAACATTTCTAAATGTCTCTGCTCACCATGTGTAGGATAAACAGAAGCCACATAAGCCATTTCAATGACTGACCTTGAGGATGTTTACTCAACAAGTAATGAGGTGGAGTCTCACACGCACACATATGCATTGCTACTTATCTGTATGTTTAACCTAGTGTGTCAGTCACAGGTGCAGATGCATCCTGCAGCAGAACCAGTTCAGCTGTGCCAACAAACATGAGAGTGAACTCCTGCATCCATGTGAACTTACCTGCAAGAAAACATAGAAAAAAGATTTGAGATCAGCTCTGTTAAATTGATAAAGCGGTTCAGTCAGAATCAGAGTTATTGATGGCCAAACTGTGCATTAACTGTCTGGTAGATCCTGGAAGAGCATCATAACTGAAATCCGACATGTATTAGACTGAACTTATCACATAGAAAACAAAGCTCTTCTGGACTGTTCACGGGTTCCGGTCTACAGGTATAAACAGACAAAACAAAACAAAAATGAAGCACAAAATATATAAAACTGATCTAAAGGTCCAAATTGAAATTCCTTATTTATAGAAGTTAAAATGTGAAGGTGAAGGACAAGTTTAGATAACCAAATCAAAAAAGAAGAAACATGAACTCATTTTCCCAATTACTAAATTCCAGGAGTCTCTGGATGGATGTTGAACATTCCTTTGCCAAAAAAAAAAAATATCTCATTTGGTGCCAGAAGCATTCAACATGCTTGCTTCCCAGTTGACTGATAAGTCTTGATGTATTTTATGTAAGTGTCTGTTATAAATTAATATTTTAGTAATCAAGTAATCTGTTGATTATTTTTATGATTAACCAAGTAATCGGATAAAAAACACTTTGATGAAATAAAACCAATAAATCTAATATAATGGCAGAGTTACTATCGGACATCAACATCAATCCAATTTTTCATATTTCAGAATCCCTAACAATAACCTTTCTCTAGATTAGAAAATTAACTTGCAACAATAATAGCTCACTTTCAAAGTTAACCTGAAGAAAAGTTATGCAAAAATATAAAATTATATTCAATTTAACAAGAGGTTGGCTGACAAATATGCTAATAAAAATGTCTATATTCCAGGTTTTTGTTTCTGTATTCATCTTCAATTTAATAGATGAACTCTCACTTTGCCCATCTATTTATAGTTTTTGTGTTCATGTTAACAATGGGATTTGACTCCTTCATTCGACACACACAGAAACACATCTACCAGCTATGAACGGCCACGGTGCGCTCTGCCACACAGCAGGAGCAACACACCACACACGAACCGATTTCACTCACGAACATCCCAATTCCAGAGGAAAATCCCGTTAAACCCCAACATACCATACATGAATTTAGAATAAACAAATGCGGATAATGATGTAGAAACAATAGTGACAGTTTGCAGATTCATTTTAAAGCACTTGTGTCAGCATCAAGCCCTGACTGAATGAATGTCTTTATAACCTATTCATGTCACATTAATGATGGATAGCTGAAAAGTTACCAGATTTATCAACTGTTTCGCTCCAGTTCCTCTCGTTATCATTTCTGTTGATATTCTTTGTACGAAATGCTGAATAAACATTCATGCTGTTTCCACATATCATTGGATGTCCATTGGACTCACTGGTGGGATCATGGGGGTTGGTTCTTTGTGGGGATTTTTGTTGCCTTCTCCTTCCCTTTTAATCCACTAGATGGTGACTAGAAGCTGCAACACCACTGACTCAGGTCAGAACACCTGTGATCAATCACCCATCATCCAGGAGTATATGAGGAGCAGACTGCCAGCACTTTGACCTCTGACCAGTAATGGTACTCTGCAGCCCTGCAATGTATGCACAGCTGATGGCTTGATGGTGGGTCTACACTCTAAAACAGGGCTGGGCACTCCTGGTCCTGGAGGACTTGCAGCTCTTGGATGTCTCCCTGGTCCAACACAGCTGAATCAAATAGCTGAATCACTTCCTAAATGCAGTCAAGTTCTCCAGAGTTCTGCTAATGACCTCATCATTTGACTCAGGTGTGTTGAAGTAGAGATGCATCTAAAAGTTGCAGGAGACCGGACCGCTAAAACAAACGAGTTAAAGTCGTTTGCTTTGCAGCACATTTCTCTGCGCACCAGAGTCTATTTTTTATTCACATTTTATGTGTTTCAAAACTTTTCAATTGTTTTCATCATCTTTCGAACCGGCCCAGTGCCTTGCTCGCTCTTATTTTTGTGTTTTTCAGCTGCTGCTCGGCAGTTTGACCCAAAGCTGACTGACAAGGCATCAAACCTGGGTTACCCCAACACATAGTCTTTCCCTGGTTCATACAGTCCCAGGCTTAACCTCATCAACATTGAATCAACATTGATATAGTGGCAGTTATTATTGAAACCGTACCATTGATTAAACATGCAAGTCACTGACTACTTTCAATATTGTTTCAATGTCAGGCTTCAACATGGATTCAACGTTTCTGCTCAACATTGCTTCGGTGTTGATTCACTCATATGATGTTATGTAGGGTCCTATCACAGTGCCATCCTGGAATGGCACTGTAGAATGACTCCTGAGAGCGACCCTTTATTTCACAAATGTTTGCAAAAACAGTCTGCATGCATAGGTGGTTAATTTTGTACACCTGTGGCTATGGAAGTAATTGGAACACCTGAATGATAATTTGGATGGGAGAGCAAATACTTTGGCAATATAGTGTATATGTGAAGCACACATCACATATATGTAAACTATGTGTTCATGTTGTGCACATTGTACACATATGTATCCACCCTGCATTGTATCAACAGTTCAGGCTTGTGTTGGTGGTCCAATGGTGTGGGGGACATTTTCCTGGTACACCTTGGGTCCATTATTATCAATTCAGCATCAAGTCAACGCCACAGCCTATCTGAATGTTGTTGCTGACTTTGTCCCTTCCTTTATGATCACAGTATACCCAACTTCTGGTGAATACTTCCAGCAAGAAAATGCATTACGTCTTAAAGTGCGAACCATCTCAGACTGGTTTCTTGAACATGAGAATGTTCAATGAACTCGAATGGCTTCCACAATCACCAGATCTCAATCCACCAGAGAACCTTCTGAATGTGGTGGAACGTGAGATTTTCATCATGGATGTGCAGCCGGCAAATCTGCAGCAATTGCCTGATGCCATCATGTCAATATGGACCAGAGTCTGAGGAATGTTTCCAGTACCTTGCATCTATGCCATGAAGGATTAACTTAAGGCAGTTCTGAAGGCAACCAGGTGTATGTGACGCTCTTGTGGGGGTCACATCAGTCTTTACTACTAAAAGTTCAGAAATCACAAGTATACATGTGCTTTTGGATGCACATCATTCACATCTGAAAATTTGTGTAAACACCATATGCATTTTTCTTGTGATACATGAGTTTCACAATTTTTGTATGTACAATTAATGGGATTTGTTTTACATATTGAGTACAATCTTCACATAGAAAAACTGGTCAGGTGGTGCACATGTGGCAAATATCCGATCAGATGTTGAATACACATGAACAAAATACTTGATCATGTGAAAAACCAAGTGCGGAACACCAGAACTATATGTAACCACATGTGAAGCCATGTGAAATTCCTGGGAATTTTTTTGTAAGGCTCATCAGGTGAAAACTGGAAAACATCAAAAATAAGAATTTACTTCCCAAGACAAAAGATAAAATACTTTTTTCCTATCACAAGCTGTGTTTTAGGCGCAAAAAATGTAATCCCAACACAACTGGCACAATTTCATGTAAAAGTTACACCTGGCCTGGTTTTCTGTTTAGTTGATTGTTTTTCGCTTCACTTCATCCAGAGTCTTGACCTCAGCTATTGAAAAATGATTGTTTGCTGAAGGCAGAAGTTTGGTTTAAATCACATCTGATTATTTCAATTGCTAATGTTTAACTGTGTGAATACACAGTTATACATCATTAATTAGACCTTAAAAATACAAATTAAAAACTTGTCTTGCAAACACATTCTGTACCTGTAACTGGAATGTCTACTCTTCTGCCAGTTTGGCGCTATGTCACCTCATAAAGACAACAGTTTCAAATGTGATTCAAAGACTTACTTAACCAGCTGCACAGCTAATGAGTTTCTAGGATTTTAATCCAGGAAAAAAGACAGCTACGAGAGATTAGGGGCCGTAAACTCAGAGGGTACAAGAAGAAATCTGAACTGCTGCTTATAATTAGAAACCATAAAGTTTCTAATTATAAACAATTTGTAAACAAAGCGCTCAATGCAAACCACAAAAAATATGTAATCATCCTCAATGAATAATATTCCTTGTTTTACTGGGAAAGGTCATGAGCATATCTCACTGTATTCATAAACACAAGTGAAAGCAGAATCAGCTGAATCTTTAAATAAAACATTATGGAGAATTAAGTGACAAATCCCTGCATAAATAAACATTCATTTCAGTAAAAGATCTGCCCCTTTTTCATAAGGAAATAATTTATTTTGCACTTATTGCAGATTAAAAGAATTTCAAGCTATTTAACAACTGACTAGAATAAAACAACTTTGTAGAACTTATCTATATTTCTTTACGAAATAATTTTTAGATGTAGCATTACATAGGAAAGTCCTACAAATCCTGAAGGGTGGAAAGGAAACTCAAAAAAGTCACATATTAAATGGGAAATAATGCTTAAATGGCAAAGAATGGATTCGGTCTTAGCTTTATTTGTTACACTTAAGGAGATAGCTGTAGTGCAGTCTGCCACACAACAAGTCAACTTCATCCTAACGTTGAAAATGTGCTGCTAACCTGTCGGTCAGAGCCTGGCTGGCCTGTTGCTCCCACCACCATGGCTGCGCTCATAAATGCTCCAAGTCCCCCAGGTCAAATATATCCAATGTTTCCAAGCCAACATGGAAGTGTGGCTGCCGCTACTGACATGTGAGTGAGATGGAGAGATGTGTGTGTTGGGGGTGGGGCAGGAAGAACTGTATTGCCAGTGGTGTGTGGATTAGTGCGTACCATGCTGGAGGTATTAACACACTGCAGCGGACTTCAGACACAAACACACGTCTATGCACGACCTCTGAGGGGTGTGTGCATTCTTAAAGGGGATTAGGTGGATAAAAATAGAGAAGGCTTTTCAACTGACCTAGAATTTACATTTTGAGACAGAGAAACAATAAATAAACAATACATTCAGATAATTTGCTTTAACTAAACCTAGCTAACTGAATTTAATTAAGCTCCTACAGCAAATTTCTTTATCTGAAGCTCTTTTTGCTCCAATCAGAGATTACTTCCATCTAGTAAAGATGTACGCTACAGGTTTTAAACCACAGCAAACACAAATTGGAGACTAATTCCCTTCCATATCTCAGGACCAGATTAGTGTTCAGGGAACATGTTAATCAAAACCACCTATCCTGCATCATGGGATTTATATTGCGTCACACTATGATTTGGAGTTTGCATGTATATACATGTAAACTCTAATAGGAATATAGTACTTTTATTTAACGGTTATGTCTTATCTGAGTCTGGAGAGTATTAACCCTCTCCAGGCAGGTGTTGCAGATTTGCAACAACTTAGCCAGTCTTTGCAAGTAATTTGAGCCTGAGAGGGTGAAATTTGTAAACAAATAATTTGGTTATTTCAAGAAAAGGGGCTGGAAGGAGGAAAGGAGAAGAAAGGTGGGTAGGCGAAAAGAGGACGGGAGTTGGTCTCCAGACAACTGCGGTCTACAGTTTTTATATACGGGACACCGCGTCAACCACTGCGCTATGCAACAACCCTATTCCAGTAGCCTTTGCTAAAATTTTCAATTGCCCTTTGGTAAATTATTTATAATTTTATAAAACTTGAACTGTCCCTCCCTTACTTCTCTGCATGCTGCAGGTGCTCTGAGCTCCGCCCCTCAAAGGGCTCAGCATGGCAGTTTGTTTGGCACCCTTTTTCACAGCCGCCCCCAACAAACAAAAGTCTGAGTAAAAAGGGGGCAATTAATCGTCATTAGGCAGGTCATTAGCGAGGCTGACAAATCTTGCCACTGGTCAAATGTAGGTTCTTCCTTTACAGTCACTTCAGCTGATCTAATCCAGGTGTCTGGTCCAGGAAAAACTTGAGACTTTACCCACAGGCCAGAGGGCTCGCGGAAGCTGGTTGTCTCCGAGACTGGCTGATTCAGTCTGCCACTTCTGGCGGGCTTGGAGTCCTGGCAGGTAGCACTTCAGAAAGTTCTGCCAGAAATGGTCGGCTAGAATTTGGCTGTGCCTCCATCTTCTCCGCCCGAGAATCTCCGGGCTGTCGTAGATTACTTGCAGCAGCGAAGCATCCCACCGTCCCATAAGAAGATAGTTGGGGGTCACCGGGTCAGGATCGGCTACTTCAGATGAGGTATAACCTAGGGGTTTTGAATTGAGAATCCCCTTAATTTTAATCAGAATGGTGTGCAGCACCTCTTCAGTGACGATTTGGGCTCAGATGATGACTTGAAGTGCAGTCTTTAGTGAGTGAATTTCACGCTCCCAGCAGCCTCCAAAGTGTGGGGAACCAGGAGGATAGAAAATGAACTTGATTTGCTGGCAAGTTGCTAGCTGCTCTTTGAGGTCAGGATGAAGAGCTTGAAATGCTTCCTGCAGCTCATGTTCTCCTCCTCGGACGTTTGTCCCCTGGTCACAAAGGATCTCCTTGGATTTCCCACGTCTGACTATAAAGCGTCTCAGAGCCATTAAAAAAGCATCTGTGTCCTTGTTGGGATCATGTCAAGGTGGACTGGTCTTATAGTTAGACATTTAAACAATATTCCCCACCTTTTTTCATGACTGCCTCTGAACTTGATGGTATTTGGCCCAAAACAATCCACCCCTCATGAAATAGGATGCCGTCTTGAACAGCCGCAGTCTGGCTGGAGGGAAGTCCGCCATCCAGGGTGGGTTAGGGTGACCTTTCCACTGCTTACACTCAACGCAGGCTCTCTAATGGCGGCGTACAGCTTCATGTCCGCGTAGCACCCAATATCTCCTTCTGATCTTGGCAAACGCTCTTTCTGGCCCAGGATGTTGGAACTTACCATTATAATCTTGTATGATGAGTTGGGTGAAAGCATGTCTGGGGTCCAGAACAATGGGGTGAACTTCATCTACGACCAGGTCAGGGTTCCGGCGTAAACAGCCTCCTACTCTGATGAGCCCTGTTTTCTCATCATATTCAGGTGCAAGTAGTAGACGGCGACTGGATTTGGGAATAGGTTTGCTGGCCTTTAACCGGATGTTTTCCTCCAAGAATGATTCCTTTCCTATCTCAGCAGAGGAAAACGGGTTTTAACTGAAATAGTTGAAGATTACTGAGCTGTCTGGAAGAAAACACTGCATTAACTTGCAACTTCCTGTTTTCTGACAAACAGAAACGTCAGCACACTTTGTGTCCCAACATAAAGCAGGCAGGGAAGTGAATGTTGTATTAGTTACTGGCCCAGGATGAATGGTAAGGCTCACTGCGTCTCACAAACACACTATCATGGTGTGTTTGTGAGATGCAGTGAGCCTATATAAGCATGGGGGAAGGGACTATATCAATAATTCATTCATTGATCCTGAATGTTCCCTGCTGCCAAATGCTTTGCCTCTGCTTTCGCCAACAATTTAATTTGTACTTTCAGCATTACTGTCTTTCTTACCTGTCTCAGCAAGAGGCCTTGCTTTTCCTCAAGCTAAGAGTGATGCAAAAAGATACTCAGAATAAACTGACTGCTTCTTCTTTTTCTGGCTTGTCACAAGACAGAACTGTCTCTGAGCTCCAGCAACTTATATGTCAGGATAAATTAGCCAATTTAACTTGTGTTTTCAATCTCTGCACTTTTAGAAACAAAATGATTTTTAAAACAATTAATCAGAACAGAAAACACCACCAAGAGTTCTCCGATTAGATCGCACCTTAAAAATGAAGGAATCAAAACAGCTAACAACATTATAACCGGTGGTGTCAGGATAGTTTGATTCAACCGTCCAGTCCACGACAGAAACATAGCTAGTGCCTTTCTAAAATCAAAGTTGTTTATGCTCATTTTGAAGTATTATGTTAAAAAAAACTGCAAAATTCAAAACAACTTCCTAAACTTTGCTATGACGGTTTTACACTAAGTTGAGGGAATAAACAGTGCCACTGGAGTGGCTGGTGAGAGGCACTCCAGGTTGGGATGGGGTGATGGATCATTCCAGCTCAGAGCAGAAAACTCTCCTTTTTTCTGAACAGTGTCATCAATGTTAGTCTGCACCATGCATTTCCTTTTTAATACAGCAATGCATTGCGTCAACACGACGAAATGGGCCTGGTTGATTCACTCCAACCAGGAGATGGAAACAAACCTAATTTTCATTTTTTTAAATGTTTTTTGTGACATTTCAAAACTTTTCTTAAAATTCAGATTGCAATTGAATGCAGTCTAAACTGCTGGTATTATGTTCCACCACTAGCAGATTAAAAAGAAAAGGATAGCTGGACGTGATTTGCATACATACGATTAGAAAGGCATGCAAGATCAGACTTCAGTGCCTTGCCCAGTGGCACGTTAACATGGAAGAAGAAAGCTGAAGTTCAAGATGACTGCTCAACCCATTGACTCAGTCGCTCCATAGGACGAGAGAAAAGATAACACTAATCAGACGTTACTTGCAGCTGAGATGTTCCCCTAAAACATATTGGATACAACTTGACGTTGTAGACCACTTTTTGTTGTTGGGAGCTCCAAAATCAATCAAAGTGTGTGTGACAATGAATGACCAAAGATTACAGATATCAACACACCATCAGGGATTTTCAACATTGATAAACTATTTTGTCCATTACACAAATATTTTGTGTAATACACACTATGTGTGTAACACACACTACATGTTATGCAGTGTGTCAAAACACACTGTATGTTCAAAAATTGTAAGGGACTTGCACAAACCCAGCAGCATAGCCTTTATAACAACAAGTCTTGATACCAACCTATAACTGGTAACTCATTACATTAAACAATTGAATAAATGCCAGAATGCCTGGTTTCTTTCTTCTGGCAGAATCAAACACATCCAACAGAGACTGGACCAGTAAGAGATTGGAAGAAAGAGGTCAACATTAAAGACCAAGACACACCGCTTGCGTCCAACTCTTCATGCACTGTTCCAATTTTTTAAAGATGTACTCAAAACCAGTGGACCAAAGAAATCAAGCATTCACACAAAAGCATGTATCAGAAATCCCACCAGCAAAACTGTCTGGCGATAAACCAAATACTTGCTCTAACAAGCTCATATAATAATACAGTTTCACACTTTCATTTATTTTTGTACTTCTGATCTCCTGCCTTGGGTAGCTGTAGTTTTATTTCCCAGTTAAATTTCTTAGTTTGTATCATCCCCTAAATGAATGCGTAGATTGGTCAGACAGAGATGCAGTCACAGGCAATGATGTGACTGCATCTGCAAGCCCACTTTAACTTTAAAGGGTTCTAATTTACCATTGGATCAGATGTCAAAATGGATCAGATATGTTCTGGGCTTAAGGCTTTGACTCCTTCCAATCTGGTTTTCATGTTCACCACTGCACGGAGTCTGCCCTCATAAAAGTATTCAATAATCCATAGTCCATATAAATACGGACTGTGGGAGAACCACAGTGCTGGTTCTGTTGGACCTCAGTGCAGCTTTTGACATTTTACTGAATCGACTGGAGAGTTGGGTTGGACTCTCCGGTTCGGTACTCGACTGGTTTGAATCTTACATAAAGAACAGGAATTTCTTTGTTTCAATTGGAATCGCCTCATCAAAGGGGTCAAAGGTCACATGTGGGATATCCCAAGGTTCAAGACCCTTCTTATTCGATATTTATATTCTCCCACTACCTCAGGTTATTACAGGAAATAATATTAGCTACCATAACTATGCAGATGATACTCAGCTCTACATTACGATGACACCAGGTGACCTTTGACCCCATCCAATCACTGAATAAATGCTTAGAGCAGATAAATGTGGATGTGCCAAAACTTTCTCCAGCTGAACAAAAACAAAACTGAAGTCATTATTTTTGGACCTAAAGAGGAACGATCTAGAGCTATAGATCTAGAGCTATAGATCTAGAGTCAATGCACAGCTTCAGTTATTACAACTAAAACTAGAGATCAGGCCCGAAACCTGGGAGTAGTGATGGACTTGGACTTGAACCTTGCGAGCCACATAAAGACGATTACAAAGTCGGCCTTCTATCACTGAAGAACATCTCCAGGATTAGAGGACTAATGTCTCAGCCAGATCTAGAGAAACTCATTTATGCGTTTATCTTTAGTCGCATTGATTATTGTAACAGCATCTTCACAGGCATGTCCAACAAATCAGTCCTCCAGCTGCAGCTGATCCAGAAGCTGCTGCTCCTGTTCTCACTAAAAGCAGGAAGATAGAGACATAACAGCAGTTTTAAAGTCCCTCCACTGGCTCCTTGTAGCTCAAAGAAAAGATTTTAAAATACTGTTGTTAGTTTATAAATCACTGAACGGTTTAACACCACAATACATTAAAGATCTGCTGTTGTTGTATCAACCTTTCAGACTCTCAGGTTCTGGTTCTGGTTCTGCTCTGCATCCCCAGAACCAGAACCAAGAGAGGAGAAGCAGCTTTCAGCATCTATGCACCAAAAATTTGGAACAAACTTCCAGACAACTGTAAAACAGCAGAAACCCTGACTTTCTTTAAATCTTGACTAAACGTTTAGAATTGTATTTGAAACGTAAGTTTAACAATCAATTAAAAATTTAATGATGTAACAATGTATTGTTTATTCTATTTCGCATGACTTTGTGTTTTTGTATTTGTTATGATGTAAAGCATTTTGAAATGCCTTGCTGCTGAAATGTGCTGTACAAATAAAATTTGATTGATTGATTAAGGCTGCAGAATGTAACTTTTGTAAGTATATGTTTCTTGTATATTTATTTAGAACTGTCACCATTTCGTGAGAGTATGTTATTAGACAGATAATCTGTGAAAAGATCAACCTCCTCCTCCTCCCTTAGCTACGATTGCCATCTGAAGAAATACACTTCTCTGAACAACCAATCAAAAGCAGATGGAGGTTCTTATCTTTGTCAATAAACCTCAAGTACTCATTGCTGAATGTGCCAATGCTGGAAAAACAACGCAACAGAAGAATGGTTTAGATGTCTTTGCTAACTAGCAGTGCTAGCTGTGTCATAGTAGAGAACGGCACAGCAATTACTTGTCATTTGTTTCTTATTGCTATGACAACCCAGATGTTGACAAGTCGCTGTTTTCCTGTTTTCAAAACATTTTTACTTTGAACAATATTTTGTTTAGAAGTTACATCATGTTTCTGCAACATGTTTCTTAGAATTTATGTGGGTTTATTGAGTTATTGGCCACAGCAAAGTGGGAGCGGACTGAAAGCAAAATAATCCAGAGAACAGCAACTGGTTTTAAACTGGCCAACACAGTAATATTAAAAAAGTAAAGTAACATTGTTAAACTTTCCATACTGCAATTCTGTGAAAGAAAGAATGTTGTAACTTCTTTATGGTGTTCCACGGTTCTACAACGGAATAAAGAACTATGGATTATTGAGACCAGTGCAATTATACAAGGGGAGGGAAGCAATACCATGCGAGACTGTGATGGACAGACCCGCCTCCTGGCTCTGATTGGTTGTTTTTAGTTAGCGATGGGAGATGGCACAAGAGCTTGACGTTTTAACAGATTATCTTTCTCAAACTGTCATGACAGTGACAGATTCAACAAATACATAAAAAAAATAGTTTTAATAAATGTGATCTACACATAGTAACATTGCATACTTTTAGCAAAACATTTCTAATGTGAATCTACTTGATGTTAGTTGCCATTTCATTTGGACTGCCAAACTGGCTGTTGACTTATCTGGGGTATACAAGAAAATAAAGGATGTTCACCCAAACCCACAATGAATAG
>NW_026562601.1:0-17500 GCF_027474105.1 Poeciliopsis prolifica | reverse complement strand
AATCCACCAGTTAAAGCACAATGGTTATGGTCAAATTTAATTCATTCTCATATAATTCATTCCACAGTTGGGTTATTGATGACCAAATAACAATACTGGGATTGAGCTTCCTTTTCCTTCTACAAAAAACCCCAATCTTATAAAGTCCTCCCTGATCGGAGATTAAAATAATCCAGGTAGGATAATCCACTCCAGTTCTGAACTGAATTGATTTTGCTTGAATGAGACAATATATATTGATGGACATACAATATTGCTTTAGGTCTGGTCTGTCCAAACTTTTTTATTGAGGGCCAAATACAGAAAAATTAACAAAGGTGACATATTGACACATGAATTCTGTGTGTATTTCTAACTCACCTATAATGTGAAGAGCATTGTCCTCAGTGGGAGCAGTGATGCTGTCCTTTGGTTTGAAGGATGGCTGACGTGTTAGGAGAAAATTTGGTGGTTGAAACACGAAGAACTTCACAGAGATGGCTATCAGTCATCCTGGTTCTCAGTCTGCTTTTGTTCTGATTTAACAAAGAAAATGTTTGTTCACATGTGTGTGTGAGCCAAACATGCTCATCATTCTTTTTGTGTGGCTTCTCATCAGAGGAAATTTGTCATTATCAAAACTATGATAGAATTCACGGAGGGAGAGAAACTGATGTTGACTCTTCAGAGAATCGTCACATTGCATTTCAATTAGTTCTAAGTGAAACACAATCGGTTATTATGTAATAATAATAATAATTATAATAATAATGGAGGAAATGGGTTGCGGTCTAAGAAAGAAATTCAAATGATTGAATGAAGGGGTGTGGTGTCCAAACGGTAGGGGATCTTTCTGGTGGATGCAGAACCCCCTTCCTGCATCCACCAGGAAGGTGGTCGAGAACAGCTTGAATTGGTTTTTAATGACAGAAAAATCTTGGTAATGCTGGTTGAATTCTGCCACAAGAGATGCAATCACAGACACATATTCTTCCTTTAGCAGAAAGGTTGGTTTTTGGAAAAGCAGGCTTGGTGTCAAGTGCAGGGAAAGTGTGCAGCATTAAAGCCTCATAGTTGTCTCTCAAACAGGTAGAGCTTCACACAGAAGGCTTTCATTTGCGCATACAGGTGCAGCACCAGCTATTCCTTTTCCTTGTAGGTTCTTGTTCAGTGTATTCAGATGATACGTAAGATCAACTAAAAATGCCAGGTCTGCCATAACAATACAGCTTCAAAAGTATCTTTTCTTGTCGTTGTGCCTTTTAGGCTCATAGTATCAAATAGCTCTTCCGTACAGCAAAAATTATCATCGACTCCCTGCAAAAAAAAAAAAAACAGTTGCACATTTTTGGACCTAAGGAAGAACGATCTAGAACTATAGATCTAGAGCTACAGATCTAGAGTCAATGCACAGCTTCAGTCATTACAACTAAAAACCAGCGATCAGACCCGAAACCTGGGAGTAGTGATGGACTCGGACCGGAACCTTAGCCACATAAACACAGTAACAAAGTCGGGTAGAATAATGTATTCAAATCCAAAGAGATGATAAACTGTGTGAAACAAATTCACAACCACCATGTTGTGTGATTTTCCTCAGATTTCCGTTCCATTCCCTCAGAGAGAGTTCTCTCCATTCTTTGTTAAAGAGCCACAAATACGTCCCTTAAAGTCTACATGCTAAATCATTTTGATTGCACTGGGAAGCCTTTCATTCTTGTGACTCTGCATGAGTGTGTGTAAGTGTGTGGAATGTGGGAGCACTCTTTGTCCTGCGGTGGATATTTTTGTGTGCAGTACAGACTTTCTGCCTCTGAGCCACAGATTCCGATGGAAGTGTTGTCAGGTCAGGTCATTGTCACTGAGGTCTGGGTGAATGTGTTTTCACTGTTGGTCTGGAAAATGCTTTGAAAAGAGATTTTCTCCTCAGTGAGTCATAAAAAGTGAATAATTTTACTGTCTTCTTTGTGTGTTAAGTCATTAGAAGCAGAACAGAGCGTCTCCTTCTTCAGTCTGCAGCTCAACGCACTCCTTTCAGATGATGCGCATGCATGTGGAAAACACTTTCTAGCATTTACACCAAAACAAGGTCATCATGTCAGTTTACAGTTATGTTTAAAAAAACTGCACACCCTAACACAGCTTGTGATTTTTTTCTAACAGATTGAGACATATACATTTTTGCCCAGGTCCCTTTTAAAAATGAGATTGCGATCTCAACGGGTTTACCTAGTTAAATAAAGAACATTTTTTAAAAATACAAATTTATATGAATCCTGAAAAAAAACAAGTAACATTAATAAATTTGAAAAGTCAAGAAAAATCTTATTTCAAACCAATTTTTTTAAAAAAATGTTGGTCATGAAAATAAATAAGTAGACCATTTATAACAACTTAAAGTGAAACTCATTCTCAAATCAAGTTCTTTTGCTGATAAACTCTCTGAATATGTTATTTAGGGTTCTATCTATATGTTCCTCTGCTAATTTTTTGCATTTCTTTTAGTTCAGCATCATTTTGCCTAAACTCGTCTCACTACAAGTTTAGGAGAGGCCAGTCAAATGGTTGTCTTTTCCTACTGGTTCCAGGATTATGGCTTGATATATCTTTCTCATTTTTGGTATAAAAGATCACTTTATACCTTAAATTTCACACAGCTGTATCACATAAACTGAATATGATGAGAACATTATTATTGAACATGTTGAAAGTTTATTCTGTTTAAACTTCAGCTAAAACAAGTAGGTGGGGTTTGATGCTCCAACACCTGAGTTAGATGCAGACATCTCCTGTGATGCTCATAGGACTAGTGCCATGGCTGAATTATAAATATATCTCATGCAACTGTTTACATTTATTGCTACCAAGATTTTTTAATAAGCCATTAAAAACTGAATCTTATGGGCATGCTGTAGTGGCATAGGGGATAGCTCAACCCAGGCTTGGAGGTCTTGAGTCCTCGACACAGCCATCATGGGTTCAATTCCCAGACCGACAATATTTGCCACGTCTTCCCCCTTCTACTTTCCCCTTTTCCTGTCAGCCTACTTTCATATAAGGGATACTAGAGCCCACAAAAAACCCCTGCAGGGGAAAAAGCAGATTTTTATTACTTATTGCATGAACAAGTTTATTCACATCATTTTAATTTAATTTCTTATTTTATGGAAATAATGGAATTCCAAAATTGTGTTTCTTTGACACTGATGGAATATACCTAAACATTTATGCTTCTTTGTAAAGAAAAAAGGGTATTGAGTTTGGTGCTCCTAACTGTTGAAGTGAGGGTGTAGTCTTCTGGATGAATATTTTTGCAGTTTATTAGAAATCTGCTTCATTTAAAACAGTCTACGAGTGGAGGATCACTTTCTGGTGCTCTCATGGTCCCAACAAGTTCACACCAAGTGCTCTAAAATGCTTAATAAAGTCTTCAAAAATCCTAAAATATGACCAACTCCAGCATGTCTGGAATAATTTTATTTGGACAACTAAAACTGTTAATGTTTCACCAGAAGAGAGGACATGTCTGGCATAAACCTAAAACAGAATTCCAGGACAAACCACAGATACTAATTGTAAAAGCATTAGCCTAGTCATTGGCTTCCTATGCAATTCTGCTTCATTCTCATCTACAGTTGAATTTCATTTGGGCTAATCAGCAAACATAAGTAGAGTTTGTGAATGATGATGCTACCTTTTTCATGAATTTAGAATTGTAGTCTGCCCGTATAGGGTTTGGCAATGGCTGGGGCGGAGGAGAAAAAAAAAACATGTAGTCAGTATTGGGCACGCTTCCAAATACTGAGCTGTTAAAGTTGGAACAAAAGGAATATTTTATTGCTGGTGAAGATGTTGTGGCCCTACTCCCCATGGAGAGGCTTACAGTAGACACCATTTCCGGTAAGCTTCATCAAGCTGGCCCTTTCTGAAGGGTGTGATGCCACATGCAAATGGTCATATGTACATGAGACTGCTTATTGCAGTAACCGTATACATGTGATTGATGGTTAAACAAAAGTAAGGCTAAAGCTGCTTGTGAACGCCTTCATGTATCTGATAGAACTAAGATGAACCCATCTGACTCACAGGACACTGTCTCTCTGTGATGTAACGCTGAATCACATTTTAAATCAATGTATATTCACACTATTTTCTGTTAAAACAATATTAAATTTTTCTTAAATAATAATAAAACAATGTATTCACATCTGTGTCGCACACCTAATTTTATCAATTTTTCACAAGTTTATGTTAATGTAGATTTTTAAATATTTGTTAATATTTTAATATACAAACAACAACTAATCAGAAATATCATGACCTCCTTGCAGTACCTCGGCTATCCCTATATGGATCCTAACATTCAAGTTGAAGACTTCTGAAATAAACATTTAGTTTGCTGTTGGTTCATGTCAAAATGGCTCCAAATTACATGTCGCATCTCCTGACGTGGGAGTTTTGCCTCATTCCTCAATTATCACATGGTCAGAAATGAGCATGTGAATTCATAGCTGATGACAGACTTGATGACAAATCCCAGTCCTTTTTGATGACCAACTCATTTATTATGAACATCTATTCCCCTGTTCTGAATTTCAAAGCTGAATAGATTTCTTACTATCCCTGCCCTTTGTTGCCCTCAAAAGGCCACATGCCCTGGCTACCTGCCAGTCATATGTGGGAAGGGAATGCAGGGGCAGCAGCTGGATGAATGCCACACTCTGAATATTTCATGAAGGGGTGGAGAGTCAAGGATGTGCAAATGGTGTCTCAGAGTGAAGGGAAATCTGAATGATCTTGTTGCTGGCAAGTCCTGGGTTACAGGACCCCCTAACCCATAGAACCAGTAGCTCTGGTTCTATGGCTGGGTTGATTTAATACACATTTCCTGGTTCTAATAGAGCCTCCACATTCAACATGAATCTCCGTGAAAACGTACGAAAATGAGTTCCCCCCCAGGAAAGCTATACATTGACGGAAAGCCTGGACAACAATTCGGCATGGGTCTCTGATTTTTAAACGTTTTCCTCTATACTGCCATTGCCATGTGACATGCAACTTAATAGTACAGCTAAACTCTTCCTTGATAACAAGACTCTGAAGAATGTTGGTCTTTGTCCACAGGTTTATTAAAACCAAGGGAGTGTAAAACTAAAACACACTAAACAGGATACATCACTTTACATTCCTGCAATACACATTCAAAAATATCTAACGTCAACCTCAAAGACTGGAAATAATGTAAAACTAATGATAAACAGTGATATGTTAAACCTAACATACCCATAATGGTTTGTCAAGGCAAAGATGATTGCAGATTGAAGTGGATTGACTGAACACACGCTTAACATAAAAACTAACTCAGCTTGGCTTGCTAGCCGAAGTCATGTGACATGCAGCTGGTTGCACGTCCAAAAGGGGCGTGACACCGACAAAAACTCTGTCTTTCATGAAAATGGTCCAAAATCAACTTTCCCGGGGCCCTGGAGCTCCAGGAGTAGGACCGTCCAACTCCCCACGAGGCCCCGATCAAGCTCACGTCACTGCCAAGAGCCTGGGCCAAAGTGCCAATTTCGGACCTCCAGGGTCCTTTTCGACCTCCATAAAAATCTTTAAAAATGGATTTCCCCCGGGAAAACTATATACCTTCAGAAAGCTCAGAGCCCAAGGAACAAGATGGTGACGTGCGATTATTTCTAGACCACTCAGAGGAGGCGGGAAAAATGATGGAAGTGGCGCCAGAAAAAGGCTAAAAAAACTGTCAAAAACAAAGAAATCCGGGAAAAACGCACCACTGGCCGATAGCACGTGTCCCCCGTTTTCGGGGCCGGTTCTCGGGTCCGGCTCTTGAGGCCTTACGGAAAGACGGTGTGGAACCAGGCCTACTTCAGTGGAGTGTGAGCGGACTCCGCTCCGTGCCACATGCCTGCTGGAGATCTGAGTTCCATGCTACGGGAAAGGTTTGCAGGAGGCTGCGTCTGGGGACTGGAACCCTCCCGGCCGGAGGTTGAAGGGGGTGACTTTGAACAGCAGTTTATCCTCAAAATAACAAACAAGCAAGCAAGAAGAGACATGTCAAACACTTCATTTAAACAGGCTCGATTTCTCTGGACTGGTCGAACGTCCTCTGCATAGCTGTGAGCTGATTCACATTCAGCTGCAGTGCATAGAACCGGTCTGCCGTCCTGGTGTCACGGCACATGAAGTGGGACATCTGCTTCCTGACCTTGCTGCATTGTGTATTCCTGGCTTGCAGTGTAGAAAGAGAGAGACAGGTTTGGGTACAGTGTCTGGAAAAAAGAAGGGTTGATGGAGCTAGGTCAACCTACCATGGTTGCCACCGCCGTTTGTATGTCGGTCAACGAGGGGCTCCCCGGCAGGCGCATGGCTGCCCATGCGTCCCTGGCAAATGTGGTGAGCTTGTTGATGGGGCCTCCGTTCATGTTAAAGAAAACATGACCATCCAGCTCCTTATCCACCCATATTCGAGTGGGGTCATAAACAGCTGAGCATTACCAAATGCCCTGGCTGTTTTGTGGTGTTTCACCTGCAGAGGGAGAGACAAAGAGAAAGAAAGTCACGTTAAACGGAAGGATGGATGCATAACACCAGCCTGTCATTCATATGTGGAGGTTATGGTGACACTTGCATTGACAACATAACCTGGTGCACCAGGCCTGGACCCCGACTCTGCCTCTGCAACCTCATCGAGCCTCATGTTCCTCACCACGCCTGTTCGATGGCTGTAGAGCGTAGTGAGGTAGAGGGCCATGAAGCCGAAGAGCAGTGCCGCAGGGTGGTGTCGTGCCTCCTCTGCGACAACTGCTCCAAGAGCTTCGGGATCCAGGTCTTCGAGAGGGCCACGCACCTGTGGAGAAGCGGCGGTGTTACTGTGCACTTGTCTTTTTAGGTTTTCACCTCGATCTGATGGAGCACCACATCAGTGGTGATCTGATTCACGGCCGACTTCAGAGCTCATATCACGGACACGAGCTGATGCTTGGACAGCCTGGAGCCCCTGGGAGGTGTTTCCTGGAAGTACTCGAGGAACTGTCCGGTGTTCACCAGGTAAACCTTGACGGTCGTTATCCGCTTTCCCACCCACTCAGAACTCCGCTCCGTTCCACATGCCTGTGAGTTCGCAGGGCCACCCAAGGATGCGGTCAGCATCATCCAGGAACCTCCAACACCCGAGCCCGGTTTTCCCCTCAGCCATGCAGTTGAGGAAGAGAGTAAGTCGTCCCATTTTGGATTTGACATTTTCAATGTGCTTGCGGGAGGGTACAGCTCCCACTATATGCTTCTTGTACCCATCTAAGTATCAGCAAACGGCAGCTGGAAAGTCAATCGGACTACGCACTGGTTCAGGTGTGGTTGGGGCGGGACTTTGTCCTCCGGACCCATCCCGGGTTGTTTCCTCCGGCTGCTGTTACTATGTGTTCCCCTCCTGCTCCTCCTCATTCGCTGGGGGTGGGGAGTGGATGACCCCTGACAGCGGTCATCCACTGGAGCCTGTGCTTCCTCCAGTGGAAGCACAGGCTCCAGCGGAAGCACGGGCTCTGGCGGCGGGTTGGAGCGCAGGCGGCGCAGAGAACCCCTAGCTGGTGAAGGTGGCAGAGCACTGTTCTCCTCGTCCTCCACCACCGGCCTTGGTGGTGGTGCTCTGCGATGGCTCACGTGAGCCAGACAGATCAGAGCTGGTGGAAGGCCGTCTTCCTCCAGATCCAGCTTCATTGCCAATGGTGGTTGGGGTCTCAACACCCTGAGCTCCCTCACCTGCTCCAACGTCCTCCGCCACTGAAGGCCAGCCAGAAGCCATCGCTTCTCTCTTGGACCCAGGTTCCTATGGGCATCCTGGAGGTGCTACGCGATGACCTTGCAGCCCTCAACAGTGCATCTCATATCCCTGGATGTTTACCCACCTGCGGGCGTAGGCCAGCAGAAGCCGGCGCTCTGTGGCATACCTCACCCCGTGGACAGTGTCCAGGTGGTCCCGCAGATGCCAACACCTGCTGGAGCAAACTGGGCACCGGTTCTTATACTTGGACGCAGTCATTGTCCTCGTCAAAGTCAGAAAGCAAGACGGTGAGTGCCTCTGTTTAAGAGCTGTCCAGGAAGCCTAATCAGCCCGGATCTGGGGTCCTGATCTTGGGCCCCTGCTTGGGTTCCCGACCTGCAGTGCAAGTGCCCCAATCGCCTCAGTCGTTAGGGTTAGATAAGGGCTAAGTAAAAAGCAGACAAAGTCCATCTGCTTCTCCTGCTGTCCAAGATGACAAAGGCGCGGTGCACTGCCCATCACCATCCCAACCACGCACTCCCAAGAACACCCCCAGATTAGGGTAGGGGTTTCCACTCTGACTGGAAGGAACCTGTGACAAACATTTAGGATTAAATTAGAATGACCCTAAATGGCAGCTTCAAGTCTGCCATTTTGAGTAATGGATTTTTAAAGTTTTTTCAAACTTCCTTCGCAGGCTCCTCATCTCCACTGGAAGACTCAATAAGAGAAGTCTCCTCCGTGAGGCTGGATTCTGGGGCATCGGGGTCCGTGGCCAGCTGAATTTTTTAACGCAGCACAGCAAGCTGGTCAGCAGTTTGATGCATGGCATAAAATTTTTCAGCTGTTGCAGTATCATGGCACATGCTGCTGCTCACTTTTCCCCTGGTCCCAGGCGACAAGACATTTCTGGCCTTGAAAAATAAAGAAAATTGTTAAATACTTTGTTTTTATTTGACATTTTCAAAACAAAAAAAACTGATATAATTACTTACATATGTAGCAATGGAAGTACGGATGTCCATGAAGGTGGGAGACCCGAAAATCTCCGACCAGACAGCCTGCAGATGTTGCTGCAGGTTCATCACCTTCTGTTGGTTTTAATTAAAGAAAACCAGCTCAGATAACAGCTTGAAGCTCTGCCTGACGGACATCCATTGTTCCAGCCAGCCAAACTCCTCAATAGTAAGGAACAGCTGTGCAGGCCCAAAGGCCTTGTTGATTTTGTGTTCCTTGACTTGTAGTGCCAAAGGAGAGGGTATGTTGCCTGCCATTCAGGATCATTTGTAAATCATCCTATGTGGCAGACATGAAGCAACATCATTAAACTTACATTCATCACAAAGCCATCATTGCCAAGTTTGGTTTCTGCTCTGGCCTCATCCACTTCCCCAACACACGTTGGTCAGAACTCCAGTGCGATGTCGGTACAGGCTGTTGCAGTATGCACCAAAGTACCCGTAGAACTTATGCATAATGTTCTACGGGTATCGTGTGGAGGGCATTTACAAAGACATCAATTAAAACTCAGGTAAGTCGCAAAATAAGTGCCTGCCATTTTTGATCATTCGTATATGATCATAGATAGAAAGTGGTAATTTACCATTTAGGGTCATTAGCATATGAACCTAAATAGTAAGCCAGTACTTGTCATTTAGGGATAGGTATGAATCATCCTAAATGGCAGGTATTCAGGTAAATAATTGAATGTAGTAAACAATTTTAAATAAGTATTACCAAGCAGCATAGGGATAACTTGCCGTGACTTCTTCTGGCAGGCCCTGAGATCATCCTTTGGAATGATGTTTACCACCTTCCTCTTCTTAACCTGTATCTGGCAGAGGACTACGTGCTTCGCCAGTCTCAACAGATCAGAGGAAATAGCCCTAAGCTAGCCACCATGGACTTCTTGGACACACGCGACGTCAACCCTAACGGCGGTGTGTCCCTGAAGAAGTTCAGGAACTCCAACACATTCAGTAGGTAGAGCTTAATGGTCGTGATGGCCTTTTGTAGCCCATACAGATGTTCTGGCTACCTGCTCAGAAATAAATATTATAACTTAAACATGAACACATACATTAACTAACATGCATTAGAGAGATACTTACTCGTGAAACCTCCTGATGTTCTCCAAGAATGTTCAGTTTGCAAGTACTGCCCTCCGCTCAGTCATGAACTTTAAGAAGAGCATAACCCTGCCCACCTTTGATTTTTGATTCTCCTTGTGTTTAAGGGTTCCCATGAATCCCTTCAGATGGACCCAGTATTGTTCCATGTACTGAACTGAAGAAAATAAGGTTTCAAGAATAACATGCATGGTTTATAAAGTAGAAAAATGTGGCAAGCAGTCACATTACTTACAGATGGATGATGGGAAGTCCTTGTAAGCATTGAGAACTGACAATAAAGGGGAAGTGTTGGATGGTTTTGGTGGCTCCTCAGTAGCTGAGCTATCCTCAGAGTCTGGGAGAGGCCCTCCAGACGGCTCCTGCTCAGACTCCCTAGGTGCCCCACTTTTGGCCTTTTGGAGTGCCTGTTAAAGTTGACCCTTTTATCTTTAAATGAGGTTTTGTCATTTAGGTTCATATGCTAATGAACCTAGAGGGTTATGTTTGGGATTTGGGTAGGGAAACTGATTCCTCCTCTGTGAGGAGGGAAATGCTCTGGCCCTCCATTCCGGGGGTCCTCCCTGCTCCCACTCCTCAACAGGACGGCGATAAGTTTGACGGCGACATCGTCGTCTGACTCTCATCCACTCATCTTCCATGTTTGTGTTATTGTTGTGAACGTGTTGTGTAATGTATGTTTGTGCAATGTTTGATTGTGCTTGTGAGTTCAATGTACAACTAAAAGAGGGTTTCCTTTTTTGGAAACAATATGGAAAAATAAAGAAAAAAAGGAAATATAAAATATTTTTCTAAAAGGGAAAACTTCCATAAATTAAAATCAATAAAGTGTTGTTTTTCTGCTTTTTTCTTTTGAATTTTTTTAACTATTCTTTAGGTTTTTATATATATATATATATATATATATATATATTTTTTTTTTTTTTAAATAATTGAAAAAATAAAAAAATAAAATTTATATATGTGTGCCCTTGTGCAACCTTTCGACCCTGAAATGGTTCTTCTTCAGGCTAGGCGCAGCTTAAAAAACCAGAGCTCTGTGGGAGATGTCACCCTTTGCTGGCTGGAGCAGAAATGAGCTGGAAGCTGCTCTGCAGCCCTATTTACACCCTCCCACAGGCGAGTCTCCGCCCCCTTATCTCTGGGTCGGTACCTAAACTAATTTGTTGAAAATGTTTGTTTTTTTTTTCTGTGAACAAATTCGTTTAGATTATCAGTTTTTTGTTGCTGTGCTTGCTTTATTGGCCGACTGTTTGGACAAATGATCTCATATCCATCACTGTCTTAGAGACATTATGTCCTGATGTCTTGGCTAATGTCTCAGGGTTGCTCAACGTTCCTCCCATGTCTTTTCTCTGAAACATTTAAGTTGTTCAACAATCTATTTCCTAATAAGGCGTTGATAATCTCTGCTCTTCCATTAGTTCCCATTTTCCCCCTAACCTTTCACCTTCTATCTGCCTCCAACACATCATCAGTGATCTTTAATAGCAGTTCAATGTCAAAATCACATTCATAACCCTTTTAGTTTCTTTGATTTAGCATTCATTTACTCTTATTATAACCAGAATGTGAGTTATTATAGATGTCCTGAAAAGAAACCAAAAATTATCTGTTACTGTAATTATTTGATACCAAAGTTACAGTTACTTGTTTTACTTGCAAGTGTTCCCACAAGTGAGAGTGTACATGTAAGTATTATTATATGTAAACCAATATTAATATAAGTACTTTACTTTAAATCTTATCTAATGACTCAATGTTTAGATTTCATCCTTTAAAACTTTAATACTTTGATACAAGGAATAGTCTCAGTTATTTTTATAAATCTGTAAGCTGGAAACTTACTTCCTCTTTTTTCCTGCTCTTCCTGTCTCATCTCTCTCTGACTATGATTTCTTATGATTAGATAGAAAACAAAAATAACACGCAACCAGATTTATGTTATTGCAGTCTGGGTCTACTGTTGGGTCTAGATGTCACTTGAGTGGCTAATTTTAAAGGTAACTTTATTCATTGTTATTGTTAAGTAAAAGTTCCAGCATGGGGAAGTGGGATGATCTCGGATTTTCTTGACACCACACAGGATGCTACAACCTCTGGGATCAATGTGCATGTGAAAATGTACATCCTTCTTCCCGTCCATCCATCCATCCTGCTCCTCTGTTCCTCCTTATATAGGTGATTAAAAGCGGAAGAGTTGTGGAATATATAAAAACACGCAGGACTTATATTTGTCACAGCTCCATCGGGTCAAATGGTCTGGGAGGAGATTTTTTTCTAGCACATTTGCATTCACATGACAAATTCAACAGTTACAATAGATCTTCCAAAATCTCACAAAATACCAGAAATCTCTTTTTTTATAGTTACAAGACCTTTTTATAGGACTTCATTTCTGTTGGTTTATATTTGGCTATTTCAACCAATGGCACTCTTCTATTTCTGTATGTAAATTGTCTTTGCTCAGTTTGTAGTGAATTCTATGAAGATTTCCTGTAATTAATCCAGAACTGGTCCTTTACCAACATTCTACTTAACTACTTTTGGAGTTGTTGTTTCCTTATCTATCTAAACTTTAAATTCCCTTTGGTTGTTTTGGTTCCAGATTACCTTTACTTAAGTCTCCAATCATCATTTCCAAGCTAAAGTGACCTGGAATAATAAATTGCCCATTTTTTGACTACAACTGCAACAGTGGCGGAGCCAGAGGGGTGGCCGGGGTGGCACTTGTCACCCCCGGCAGAGCCCTGGCCACCCCTAGTGCCACCCCACTGGAAATGGTAATTTTAAAATATAATACTTATGAGATCGGCAAAGATTTGCCAGGAAAATTGTAATTTCCGACTCTCCCTGAAGGCAGCCCGATGCCCAACGCTGTTCATTGGTTAAACTGACATGTGGTTCCTTCTTGATCCAAAACACATCAACGACTTTAGAGTTACACCGTGGAGGAGTTTTGCAGGTATTTACATTTTACCGCTCAGCAGTAACCGCTGTTTCCTTCCTAATGAGAGGCGGCTCTTGTCATACATTTCTAAAAAGAAAAAAAACCGCTGCTTGGTGCCTCGTTTATTATATTAGCCATGCTAGTGCTGGTAGATCGTGTTTTAGACAGATTCTTTTAACATGTTTTAGTGACATGCTGCCCTCTAATGTTTTATATCTCACAGCTCTTGCTTGAAATGTGTGGTAAGAATATGTGAAAAACCATAAAGTTTTATAATGACTGAAATGTAAGTAGGCTATGTCATATGAAAGTTTTGAATTATAACCTCACTAGTTATATTAATTAATTTTAATTAATGTATTTTTAATTTAGTATTTTAGCTAGCTACAGAAAACTAAAAACTATAGTTTAAATAATAGTTAAAATAGTGTCTCTGCCAAACAGTCATGGAGTCTAAATACCAGGATGTCTTATTTTGTGTAGAGCCCAAATGAAGAGAGAAGGGAAGATCTCCCAGTTCTTCTTAAAGAGGCAAAAACCAGGACCAGACAGATCCCTGCAGCAGTGACCAGGACCAGACAGAACCCTGCAGCAGTGACCAGGACCAGACAGAACCCTGCAGCAGTGACCAGGACCAGACAGAACCCTGCAGCAGTGACCAACCTGGAGAATCCAGCCGGGAGACTCCAGACCCAAGTCTATCACCAGCGGGTTAGAGTCTGTGACAGAGTTATTAAGTATTAAAATCCAATAAGCCTAATTCTAAAGGTTAGCATGATGCTTTTTGCATTTTTTATTGTGTCTGTTTATGCATTTCCAATGAAGTTCCAGAGAGAGATGAGGGTGATACAGATTCAGAGTCAGACTCTGGGGAGGAAGACAGTGAAGCAGAAGGAAATGGCACTGAACTGCCCCACCCAGCACAACCTATTGCACACCAGAAGCACCAGTTTATTCTTTTATTTATTTTTGAGAATTTGTTTTTGGTCATATTCTGGGCTCTGAGTTTACATTTACATGTTCACTGGTCCATAGAGCCGTTTAACGTCTTGTTTGGTCATGGCAAATCTTAGTTAAATAAACCATTTTAATTTGAGTGTGTGAGAGAAAATATTTGTTTCCTTTCGTTCATCATTTGTATATGGACCCTCTGATAAAGCCTTGCTCACCCTTTGGCCACCCCTTGAAAAAAAGTCTTGCTCTGCCACTGAACTGCAAGACAACATATTTATTCTCCTAGATTCCCAGCAGAGGAGTCCCTAACCCTTTTCCACTGTTTTTAATGGACTCAGCTCCACACTAGGCCCTGTCACAGAAACAGCTGTTTAGTGATGGGCCATGATCAGCCAGATTTCATTCTTTTTATTTGTTTTTGATCTCTGTATTTTAAATAAATCACAGCTCAGCTTTAAAATCTCATCTCTGAGCCTCTGTTGAATGAAGTAGTTTTATAATGCTGCTCTGAAGGCAGGAATTTGGTTTTAAAAGTCAGATCTTTCAACCATGTTTTGTTTTATTTCTCTTCAAACTGTTTTTAAGACAGGAATCACAGCTGAGCTTCAAACCTCATCTTTGAGCTTCTGCTATGTGCCAGAAATGTGTTTTAACAACGTTCTGAACGTCATAAATTCACTTGAAAATGTCTGTCTGGATTTCCCAGAATGCATTGTTTGTTGGTGCTTCATATTTTAACTTCTATTTTCTCTGTTTTTACTGCACTATATAACAAATCCTATAAATTATGATCAGACTGAGCTTTTATCTCAAACTAGATGGCTTGTAATGACTTGGAAACATGTATAAAATTAGAACCATGACTCATAATGGGTTGTGCATTGTTGAACTGTTTGCCTGCTGCAAGCTTGGTCACAATAGACTCCCCTGCTGGCAGGTTTGGGTAAGTCTCCTTCTCTTGGTAAATGTGGTGAAGTATTCATGTTGGACCACATATACAGAGCATTCTAGAGGTCTTGCGGTGTATGATGGCACTAGAATTGCTCTTTACTTTCATTGCAGGGCTGATGGTTTGAATCCCAGCAGGTGTCTGGAGATCTTGAAGGCAGCAGCTTGCTTCAGCTAGTCCAGGTTCTTCTTCCCTGGGAGGATGATTGGGTAGCAACACCTTGCTATTGCTGCTTTTGCTCACCCTTCTGGGGAACACAACTGCAACAACCTGGTGGAGATCTACTGTTGTGCAGTTCACTCTGCACTGGGAAGCTAAGGTGAGTCAGTAAACTTGCAGGCTGCCAGGATTCAACACAGACCAGTAGAGAATCAAGGGAGAACTCTTCTGCTTCCTGGGCATGCTGGTTCCACCTTGCGGTGTTTAACGGACAGTGTGTTTTTAAAACCAGGGGCGGTACGTATCAGCCTTCCCAGGTTCCGCCTATAGGAACAGCACGTGGAAAGGTGACTCCAGGACTCGGGAGTCTTAAATGCAGTCCAGTCTTCTATGAGGAATAGCCTCACACACACACAGCAACATGCACTCCAGCTGGTATTCTCAATTCAGTCCTACAGCTTAGAAATGCAGAAGAATTTTAATTTCAGAAAATCTTCAGCTTAAAGTCAATAGCGTTAACTTTCTATGACCTGAGCTCTAAAATTTTATCTAACATTATTGCAGGGTTAGTTCCCAATCAGCTTAAATAAAATTCTTTAGACATGATTTAGTTGAGAAAAATTAACATATCAGGAAATTCATTTTAAATGTCAAAGACAGCAGTTTCACAATTGATTAATGAAATCCAAAACTCATTAGTGTCTATTAAGATTAGGATTATTTCTGAGTTCCAAAACAAAGTGATAAACAGTATAGCTGTAACTCTTCCAGCAATGTGGCCTATTCAAAGTACTGCTAACAGGTAGGCTAAGATCTATCTCCCTAAATGGTAAAATTCCTCTAAGCCAATTTTATTGCTGCTGTTCTAAACAGCTAATTTCTATCTGACTATATTATGACTTTCGTTTAATGGACTCCAAACCTACTTTACACATAATTATGAGCGTACTACCATAAGTGGAAAATTATGTAAAGAGCCTTGTAACAATTGTAATCTGCCTGGTAGAAGAGCACATTGCTAATAAAAATGCACCCTAATTTTTGGTGATGCCCCTTTAACTGTGCATTGGATTGTTGAAGTTTTCCACCTTTTGCATATGGGCATTTGGCCTTCAATTGACACTTTTTCTGTTGGAGTAAAATGTCAGGGTCCAATTTTCACTTTGAAAAGTCAGTTATTAAGCTCAGTCAACACATTTTTAGCTGCTTCCATGTAAAAAGAGCATGATGCTCTTCATGTGCCAACTATTGGCTAATCCTAAATCTCTCACTGGCACCTTCAATGTCAATTTTTGACCACTGCTTAACCCCAGTAGCTACATCTCTTTAAAGAGTAGTGCTCTGGAAAAACCTAGTAAAAATATTTGTAGATTTTTAAATAAAAAGTTCCATTTACTATTTAGTAGTTCCAATATTTAATTAAATTTGGAGTTCAATTTTAAGTTTGGAGTTCAATTTAAAGTTCATTTTAAATTGAGAGGTCAGTTTGAAAGGTCAGTGACAGAAAGTAACCATTTACAACGGCAGCAATTTATAATGATGTAACATCTTTAAACTTTAAAAATACGTAACTTATGCACCAATCTGAAAAAAAGACTTGCTGAATTTTTTTTCCTTCCCCCCCACAGAAAGTATTTAGGATCAAGTGCTTCTCTTACCTTAGCCAAATTGCCTTTAGCAATTTTAGCTGTAACCTGGCAGGACAATAAAATTACATGTAGAATTTTGCATTGTGGAGTATATACCAAATGTGATCCCTGTTCAGAGGAAGTTAAGTTCAATTTATATGCACTTCTAAATATATGGCTAAAAACTTGAATGTTTTAAGACAAGTGGGTATAGAGATTTATAATACGTTAATATTCAACTCTACAGAAATGTAAATTATTGGTTGTATATGTAAAATGTGGAATGTATAAATTCATTTAGAAACTTAAATTTCTAAACGAACTTATACATTCAACTTAATCATTTTTAAGGAATAGGAGGGCCTGGGAAAACCTTTCTTTAGGGTTTGGTCTTTAGGGTTTGGTCTTTAGGGTTTGGTCTTTAGGGTTTGGTCTTTAGGGTTTGGTCTTTAGGGTTTGGTCTTTAGGGTTTGGTCTTTAGGGTTTGGTCTTTAGGGTTTGGTCTTTAGGGTTTGGTCTTTAGGGTTTGGTCTTTAGGGTTTGGTCTTTAGGGTTTGGTCTTTAGGGTTTGGTCTTTAGGGTTTGGTCTTTAGGGTTTGGTCTTTAGGGTTTGGTCTTTAGGGTTTGGTCTTTAGGGTTAGGTTAGGGTTAGGGTTAGGGTTAGGTGGGTAAAATCTTTCTCGACAACTCCCCCCACCTCATCCGTCGACTGGGCAGTTGAAACTGGGGAGTTGAAGGCATTGCACGGCCGTCGCACGCCGTCCGCGACTCCCCCGTCCACTGGCCGTGCCAAGGAAATGAGAGCTATCGATATGGGTGTGTGACATGACTAGGGTTAGGGTTAGGGTTAGGGGGTAGGGTTAGGGTTAGGGTTAGGGTTAGGGTTAGGGTTAGGGTAGGGTTAGGGTAAGGGTTAGGGTTAGGGTAGGGTTAGGGTTAGGGTTAGGGTTAGGGTTAGGTAGGGTTAGGGTTAGG
>NW_026562600.1:0-139391 GCF_027474105.1 Poeciliopsis prolifica | reverse complement strand
GATATAACAGCAAACCTGAAGTGGATTGAAAGTCCATCATCCAGAGAGCAGCGTAGAGACCGAACTGGAACCGGGGGATTTGTCAGGACGGGTCCATAAAGATCAGAGCTGTTTCTCTTCAGACTTTTAGCTTTAGCCTGTGGCTAGCCAGATGTCTCAGAAGGCCCAGTCACTGAACTGGTCCCAGTTCGACCAGCAGACTGAACCCCTGCCTGTATGATATAAATACATTTGTAATTTACTGTACACTTTGTATATTTTAAGTGAAATATCTCAATTTGAAATATTTGGGTATTATGACAGTTTATGTGCAGAAATGAAAAATAATTTGGCAGTGTGAATGTGTGAAACATCTTATTCCACATGTCTTTGTTCATCACCTTATTTACCTTTATGCAGGTTTATTCTGTTGGGCTTTCTGTGTACTGCTTGATATCTAAATGATGTAACACATAATATACATTATATAAATTATGTGTTTACACATAATTGTCAACTGTAATATGTAGTTGACATATTACACTGTAATAAATATTTTTTAAGTAAAAATATGTAGTTAAAGTTTGACAACTATTATCAAAGTTTATCTTTATAATAAAATGGCTAAACATTTACATGAAGTTACATTTTTATTCTTCTCTTGAAATAGCAAATGCACATTGAATTATGGAATTTTGCTAATTTGTTCATGAATACACCACTGTAAGGATGTGTGTGTGAGTGTGTGTGTGTGTAGGTGTGTTGGGTGTGTGGGTGTAGGTGTGTGTGCGTGTAGGTGTGTGTGTGTGTGTGTGTAGGTGTGTGTGTAGGTGTGTGTGTGTGTGTGTGTAGGTGTGTGTGTGAGTGTGTGTGTGTGTGTGGTGTGTGTGTGTGTGTGTGTGTGTGTGTAGGTGTGTGTGTGTGTGTAGGTGTGTGTGTGTGAGTGTGTGTGTGTGTGTGTGTAGGTGTGTGTGTGTGTGTAGGTGTGTGTGTGTAGGTGTGTGTGTGTGTGTGAGTGTGTGTGTGTGTGTGTGTAGGTGTGTGTGTGTGTGTGTGTAGGTGTGTGTGTGTGTGTGTAGGTGTGTGTGTGTGTGTGTGTGTGTAGGTGTGTGTGTGTAGGTGTGTGTGTGTGTGTGTGTGTGTGTTCAACAATAAACATGATTTATCAGAATCAGCTGTGTCAAATGTAATTATTGTTCCCCAAAACAATTAAATAATCACATCAAAAAGTTCTAAACGTTCTTAGTTTGTTTTGTTTTTGTTTTTTTTTAACGGTGTGTGAGCGATTGTGTCAGTGACATTCATTAACTTAAAACACTTTGTAGAACGACACTTTACGAAGTTCGGTTCATTTACTTGCATTAGCTTGCTGGTAGATTAGCCACTTTCAATATGGCGGACGCTGTGACGTATCACAACTGTCGTCCAATCAGTGATGTCTCAGGTCTCCAACTGGGACATGTTGCAGTGCTTCATTAATGTTGTCATGTTTTTGTCATTTGTAATTGTGTTTCGTTTGTGTAGAAGTGGTTTGCACCTCAGCGCCATCGTAGCTGCTGGTTTTACTGGTGTTTTCCCAGTAACTTCTAGTTTCTGTTTCTGATTCGTTCCTCTGATCAAATCTGAATAGTTCAGAACTTCTGGAAGTAACTTTGAGGTTCTGGTTCAGAACCTGTTCTGACCCGCTGGGCCCACAGTGATTCAACAGAACCTTCTGATCGGTTCGGATTGGATCTCCTTCCAGATCTTCTGACATTTCTGTTCCGTCTGATTTAGCTTCTAATTACAAAACCAGCATTAATCAGACTTATTTAATAAGTATGATTATTATTTAATGTATTTAAATAACATTATTTAATGTTATTTATAACAGGCAGCATCATTTCAGCTGTTCTTCTTTTAATATGTATTTATAATTTATTGCTTTTTTCAGTTTTTGGTTTGTTTCTCTCTTTCTGTAGATGAAGAAGCAGAAACATGACGTTATATTATTTTATATTCTCTCTGTCCTTCTGTGCTTTAAACCTATTCACTCCCTTCCTCCAAAACTGACATAATCCCATTTCTAAAAATGTTTGATATATTTCTATATTCATATCAAATGGAGAATCAGTGAAATCACATTTAGGCTCAGACTTCAACATGTTTCTGTTGCCACAGTGACGCATTGTCACCTCCTGGTTGCTGATGTTTGAAAGGTTTAGATTATTTAATATTATTATTTATCATGATTTAACCCTGACTGGATGAAGTTCTGCCATCACTCTGTGACAGGAGCATTCAACCGGCTGCTGGTTGGACTCTTTTAGGACGTTGTGATGTCTGTTAAATGACAAACATTATGTTAAAATAAGAGTTTTATTATTTAGTCTAATCAGGTTGGTTGTCTTCATGGTAATTTAGGAAAATATGAACAAACTATTTTTGTTCTGCCAAGAACACAAAGCAGAAATACTGGGAAACCTTAAAAATGAAACTGATTGTAATAATCTGTTTGGCTTTCGCCTGTGATTAATTTCAGAGTTCCTAATATTTTAATCACTCTTAAAGTTCATAACATACTAAAAATGTTTTTCCTGTTAGTTTCATTTTTAAAAATGTTTAGAATTTCAGTTTTCCCCAAATAAAAACTGACATATGTGTCAGCATACTATCAGTTGTAAAATAAATGCATATCTAACATTAACCAACTGTCAGAAGCGTAATAACTAATGAGGATGACATCAGAGATGGACAGTCCAGTTTCCTGTCTCATTCCTGAGCTAAAGAGGTCAGAGGTCAGGCTGGACAGGAGGACCTGCAGACAGGATGAGCAGAAGGAGGAAGAGGAACCTGGAAAGTCCTGGGATGAAGAACGATGTTTGCGTGAATGCTGCTCTCTGATTGGCTGGAGCGGATCCTTCCAGAAAAAGCTCCCAAATCGACCTATCAGCGCCCAGAAGACAGACCGCGGCGAGTCTCCATGGATACAGCGATAATAAAGATTATTACGGATCCATCAGCAGAAATGTTCATGTTGTTGATTCATGTGGGAGTTTAATGATGAAGGAGCGATGAAGATGAGGGACACGCCCATTTTTAACACCGACGACAACAGCAGCCATTAAAATCAGTTCATGACTTTAACAGCATGAATGCTTCCAAATGTTGACCTGAAACATGAAATCAAACTTAAAATGTTTTAAAAGCTGTAAAAATGGAGGAAGAGGAGAAAATAAAGGCCGGAGCAGCAGGACGGAGCGGCAGGACGGCCAGGGACGGCCTGCGAGGAGGAGATGAGAAAATGGAGGGAAAGGGAGAGGAGGAGGCGCTCAGACAGGCGTGAAGCGCCAACAATGGAGGCGAACAAAGAAAATCCCAACGGAGGCATCAATCACTGCCCCATTTACCCCCCCCCCCCCATTTTCACTCTTTATTTCACGCTTTTGCCCCGCGCCCTCCCTCTTCTGCCCCTTTCCTCCCCCGAGCCACTCCCACCTCCTGCATCCATCCCTGCATCCATCCCTGCATCCATCTGGCCGTCCATCTGTCCGTCCAGCCTCCAGAACAGCCCAAAACAATCTGCTCGTTTCTGCATCCATTCATGGATCCGTCCTGGACCAGAGGATCCAGGGGCGGATCAGCAGCCGACATGCAGGCGGCGTCACCAACATCCACAGCAATCTCCCGTTTCTGCTCAGAACCGAGACGAGAAAACCCGTTTCTGGACCCTGAGGCGGGAAGCAGGAAGAAGCAGAAAGGTGCAGATTTTCCTGCCGCCTGTTTCATATAAGCTCACACAAAGATCCGGACACCGAGTGGATCAGAACGACGCAAAACGACCTGCAGAGCAAAACCTTCCTACCTTTCTGGCTCTGGGATTCATCCATGTTTTCCTCCATCGCTGCAGGTTACACTCCCTTTGTCTGGATGCCGTGTGAAGCCTCTTGCTAGCGCTCAGCACAGAGTGCGTGTGTGTATGTGGGAGGCAGAGTGTGTGTGAATGCCTGTTTCCCTCCCTGCAGATGATGGAGGCTAAGGGAAGTCCTGTTTCGACGCTCTGCTCTCTCTCGCCTTCTCCAGCATCTATCATCCTTCTGTCCTCACATTCATTCTCTGAGCAGATTTTTAAATCTGCAGCCACAAATTTTATGTCCAAAAATACATTTTAAACAATGGAAAGAAAAAAAACACTAATCTGACGGAGTCTTTGTTCCATTATTTCTGACCATCTGGATGTCATATTTTTAATTGTCACTTACATAAAACAAATCAAAATGTCCATATTTTTCCTCACAGCCTCCAGAAAACATCAGCTGGCTCCACGGTCTTGGTCACACAGGGACCCAACAGGATGGTTCCTGCAGCCGGTGGTTCGATTCCAGCTGATGAGGAACCAACAGAGATGAAGGACCTGAATCTGTTTTTACTTGGTGTCTAAAAGGGGATTTTCTTTTCCAGTTTGGTGGTTTGCTCTCACTTTGTGCTTTAATAAGCAAATTATAATTTATTAACAAATGATGATCTTTGCTCCCATCAATTGGAAGATAAACATGGACGTCTGCAGTGACAGTGAAGCAACTTTGAAACAAACCATTGTGAAATATTTTAGAAAATGTTTTGATCCTGATGCTAAACAGTTTCAGTCACAACCAAATTCAGCTCTTCCTCATCTTCATCTTCCTCGTTGTCTTCTGGTTTAACATGTTTGGTTCATATTCAGATCACTGAACGTCACTTATGGAGTAAAATTCACAAATCTCTCTGGGTGAAGTTAGCGCACTAGCAACTAGCATGTTTCATTTACCTTCATTTAACAATATTTTATTAAATTTAAAGAATATCACACCATGTTGTTTTCTATAAAGTGCACTGTTACAACCAGTAATGGATCCCTTTCACACTAAATGCATCCTGAAGCAAAATGTTACCATTTGTACCTTAATAATAATTTAATAATTTTATAAACAATGAATGATTCCATCCAATAGATTAACATTTATTTAGGTAAAGAATTATGGGAATTACAGTATGAAGACAATAATGATGCAAACAACAAAAACACAAATCATTTATTTTCTACACAGTGGTTTCGCATTGCAGTGTGGATAATTAATCTGACCAACTTCTGCAGCATCACTGGAAGTTCAGCGGTTCTGAGGTCCATCAACACGTTTCACCAGAACTCCTTCAGTTCAGCCCAAAACCCACCTGAAGCCTCTGAGTCCCCACTGACGACAGGAAACTCATTTAGGCCACTTTCATCAGAGCTTTGTCCTTTAGCTCAGCTCTCTTCACCATGACCGGACCTGAGGACGGTATCCCCCACCCTGAGTCCAGATCATAGGGTAATGCTGATCCTCAGCTCCACTGCTACAGCAAAAGCTGCAGATCACGACCTGATGAAGCCAATAGAACTACATCCTCTGCATAAAGCAGAGACCAGATCCGAACGCCACCAAACAGACCTTGTCCATAAAGGGTACCAACAGAACAGGTAAGAAGAACAGCCTTGGTGGAGTCCAGCTCTACCTGGAAATGAGCCTGAGTTCACCTGGCAATGCGGACCGAAGCACCCAGGAACACGGCCAAATGCCTTCTAGCCCTGAAACACAGGAGCTCACTGGTGCCATTTCCCAGGCATCCACCAGGACCTTGTTGAGGGGGTAGAACCGGACCAAAACCACACTGTTCTTTCTGAATCTGAGATCCAACTGTCCGATGGACCCTCTTTTCCAGAACTCCTGAACAGGCCTTCGCAGGAAGCCTTAGGAGAGAGAGAACCACACGCTGTGGTCTCCTCTTCCCAGTAACTGATTCATGGACATCAGTTCCAATCCAGCAAATCTGACCTGATGTCCATGTAATACTGCAGTCATGCCAACCAACACAGCCCCTTAACGTTCAGGGATTTAAGGAACCAAGGACAGATGTTGGCACCTGAGCCTTCAGACGATGAACCAGAAACACCTCAATGCCTACAGAAGTTGTTCTCCATGAATTCACTGACTTTTGCCTCATCGACCATCCGATCCACATTCTGCTAAGGCAGCTGGAACCCCACAGTTTCTGGGTTGCACAGATCAAAAGTCCTGATTGGACGACTTGGTCAGCCTGACAGCATCCCTCACCGAACCTCTTCACCTCAGCACCAGCCAGGCTCCTTCCCCACCAGAGGAGTCGTTCCACATCCTGAGCCAGCTTCAGTAGCCGAGGATCAGATCGCCAAACATTCATCACACACTGAAGCCGACCGCTTCGCCCGTCCCACAGCTGATGAACCCCTGGAAGTTTGTTTTCCATTGGGCTTTGCCCAGCGCGTCCAGCAGGCCCATCGAGGGCCGACTCCGGCAAGAGCCTCAGTGACCTGGGAACACTGGCTCCACTGGTAATAACCATCACAGCAGGCCTGATGTTGATGCATCTCTGCATATACCTGCTTGAAGAGGAAACATGGAACCTCGAGTTTTCTGAATTTAGATTCAGAGATGAACCAGACTGGCTGAAAACATTGTGTCAAACTAGAGCGATAAAAAACACCAGACACTCGTTTGTCTCATGCTAGTAGAAAGTCGCGTTTTCCTGATCCTCAATCTGTGCTACCTATAGCTCTGTGCTACCTATAGCTCTGTGCTACCTGTATCTCTGTGCTACCTATAGCTCTGTGCTACCTATAGCTCTGTGCTACCTGTATCTCTGTGCTACCTATAGCTCTGTGCTACCTGTAGCTCTGTGCTACCTGTAGCTCTGTGCTACAAATAGCTCTGTGCTACCTGTAGCTCTGTGCTACCTGTAGCTCTGTGCTACCTATAGCTCTGTGCTACCTGTATCTCTGTGCTACCTATAGCTCTGTGCTACCTATAGCTCTGTGCTACCTGTAGCTCTGTGCTACAAATAGCTCTGTGCTACCTGTAGCTCTGTGCTACCTGTAGCTCTGTGCTACCTATAGCTCTGTGCTACCTGTAGCTCTGTGCTACCTGTCGCTCTGTACTACCTGTAGCTCTGTGCTACCTGTAGCTCTGTGCTACCTGTCGCTCTTTGCTACCTGTAGCTCTGTGCTACCTGCAGCTCTGTGCTACCTATAGCTCTGTGCTACATGTATCTCTGTGCTACCTGTAGCTCTGTGCTACCTATAGCTCTGTGCTACCTGTAGCTCTGTGCTACCTGTAGCTCTGTGCTACCTATAGCTCTGTGCTACCTTTAGCTCTGTGCTACCTATAGCTCTGTGCTACCTATAGCTCTGTGCTACCTGTAGCTCTGTGCTACCTATAGCTCTGTGCTACCTTTAGCTCTGTGCTACCTATAGCTCTGTGCTACCTATAGCTCTGTGCTACCTGTAGCTCTGTGCTAGCTTTAGCTCTGTGCTACCTCTAGTTCTGTGCTGCCTATAGCACTGTGCTACCTGTAGCTCTGTGCAACCTATAGCTCTGTGCTACCTGTAGCTCTGTGCTAGCTTTAGCTCTGTGCTACCTATAGCTCTGTGCTAGCTTTAGCTCGTGCTACCTGTAGCTCTGTGCTGCCTATAGCTCTGTGCTACCTGTAGCTCTGTGCTACCTGTAGCTCTGTGATGCCTATAGCTCTGTGCTAGCTTTAGCTCTGTGCTACCTGTAGCTCTGTGCTAGCTTTAGCTCTGTTCTACCTGTAGCTCTGTGCTGCCTATAGCTCTGTGCTGCCTATAGCTCTGTGCTACCTGTAGCTCTTTGCTACCTGTAGCTCTGTGCTACCTATAGCTCTGTGCTACCTGTAGCTCTGTGCTACCTGTAGCTCTTTGCTACCTGTAGCTCTGTGCTACCTGTAGCTCTGTGCTACCTATAGCTCTGTGCTACCTGTAGCTCTGTGCTACCTATAGCTCTGTGCTACCTATAGCTCTGTGCTACCTGTAGCTCTTTGCTACCTGTAGCTCTGTGCTACCTGTAGCTCTGTGCTAGCTGTAGCTCTGTGCTACCTATAGCTCTGTGCTAGCTGTAGCTCTGTGCTACCTGTAGCTCTGTGCTAGCTTTAGCTCTGGGCTACCTGTAGCTCTGTGCTGCCTATAGCTCTGTGAGGTGTGCTACCTGTAGCTCTGTGCTAGCTTTAGCTCTGTGCTACCTATAGCTCTGTGCTACCTGTAGCTCTGTTCTAGCTTTAGCTCTGTGCTACCTGTAGCTCTGTGCTGCCTATAGCTCTGTGCTAGCTTTAGCTCTGTGCTACCTATAGCTCTGTGCTACCTGTAGCTCTGTGCTACCTGTAGCTCTGTGCTACCTGTAGCTCTGTGCTAGCTGTAGCTCTGTGCTACCTATAGCTCTGTGGTACCTGTAGTTCTGTGCTGCCTGTAGCTCTGTGCTACCTATAGCTCTGTGCTACCTGTAGCTCTGTGCTAGTTTTAGCTCTGTGCTACCTGTAGCTCTGTGCTACCTATAGCTCTGTGCTACCTGTAGCTCTGTGCTACCTATAGCTCTGTGCTACCTGTAGCTCTGTGCTAGCTTTAGCTCTGTGCTACCTATAGCTCTGTCCTACCTGTAGCTCTGTGCTAGCTTTAGCTCTGTGCTACCTGTAGTTCTGTGCTGCCTATAGCTCTGTGCTACCTGTAGCTCTGTGCAACCTATAGCTCTGTGCTACCTGTAGCTCTGTGCTAGCTTTAGCTCTGTGCTACCTATAGCTCTGTGCTACCTGTAGCTCTGTGCTAGCTTTAGCTCTGTGCTACCTGTAGCTCTGTGCTGCCTATAGCTCTGTGCTACCTGTAGCTCTGTGCTACCTGTAGCTCTGTGCTACCTATAGCTCTGTGCTACCTGTAGCTCTGTGCTGCCTATAGCTCTGTGCTAGCTTTAACTCTGTGCTACCTATAGCTCTGTGCTACCTGTAGCTCTGTGCTACCTGTAGCTCTGTGCTACCTGTAGCTCTGTGCTAGCTGTAGCTCTGTGCTACCTATAGCTCTGTGGTACCTGTAGCTCTGTGCTGCCTGTAGCTCTGTGCTACCTATAGCTCTGTGCTACCTGTAGCTCTGTGCTAGTTTTAGCTCTGTGCTACCTGTAGCTCTGTGCTACCTATAGCTCTGTGCTACCTGTAGCTCTGTGCTAGCTTTAGCTCTGTGCTACCTATAGCTCTGTCCTACCTGTAGCTCTGTGCTAGCTTTAGCTCTGTGCTACCTGTAGTTCTGTGCTGCCTATAGCTCTGTGCTACCTGTAGCTCTGTGCAACCTATAGCTCTGTGCTACCTGTAGCTCTGTGCTAGCTTTAGCTCTGTGCTACCTATAGCTCTGTGCTACCTGTAGCTCTGTGCTAGCTTTAGCTCTGTGCTACCTGTAGCTCTGTGCTGCCTATAGCTCTGTGCTACCTGTAGCTCTGTGCTACCTGTAGCTCTGTGCTACCTATAGCTCTGTGCTACCTGTAGCTCTGTGCTACCTATAGCTCTGTGCTACCTGTAGCTCTGTGCTAGCTTTAGCTCTGTGCTACCTGTAGCTCTGTGCTGCCTATAGCTCTGTGCTACCTGTAGCTCTGTGCTACCTGTAGCTCTGTGCTACCTATAGCTCTGTGCTACCTGTAGCTCTGTGCTAGCTTTAGCTCTGTGCTACCTGTAGCTCTTTGCTACCTGTAGCTCTGTGCTACCTGTAGCTCTGTGCTACCTGTAGCTCTTTGCTACCTGTAGCTCTGTGCTACCTGTAGCTCTGTGCTACCTATAGCTCTGTGCTACCTGTAGCTCTGTGCTACCTGTAGCTCTGTGCTACCTATAGCTCTGTGCTACCTGTAGCTCTTTGCTACCTGTAGCTCTGTGCTACCTATAGCTCTGTGTTACCTGTAGCTCTGTGCTACCTATAGCTCTGTCCTACCTGTAGCTCTGTGCTAGCTTTAGCTCTGTGCTACCTGTAGTTCTGTGCTGCCTATAGCTCTGTGCTACCTGTAGCTCTGTGCAACCTATAGCTCTGTGCTACCTGTAGCTCTGTGCTAGCTTTAGCTCTGTGCTACCTATAGCTCTGTGCTACCTGTAGCTCTGTGCTAGCTTTAGCTCTGTGCTACCTGTAGCTCTGTGCTGCCTATAGCTCTGTGCTACCTGTAGCTCTGTGCTACCTGTAGCTCTGTGCTACCTATAGCTCTGTGCTACCTGTAGCTCTGTGCTACCTATAGCTCTGTGCTACCTGTAGCTCTGTGCTAGCTTTAGCTCTGTGCTACCTGTAGCTCTGTGCTGCCTATAGCTCTGTGCTACCTGTAGCTCTGTGCTACCTGTAGCTCTGTGCTACCTATAGCTCTGTGCTACCTGTAGCTCTGTGCTAGCTTTAGCTCTGTGCTACCTGTAGCTCTTTGCTACCTGTAGCTCTGTGCTACCTGTAGCTCTGTGCTACCTGTAGCTCTTTGCTACCTGTAGCTCTGTGCTACCTGTAGCTCTGTGCTACCTATAGCTCTGTGCTACCTGTAGCTCTGTGCTACCTGTAGCTCTGTGCTACCTATAGCTCTGTGCTACCTGTAGCTCTGTGCTACCTGTAGCTCTGTGCTACCTATAGCTCTGTGCTACCTGTAGCTCTGTGCTAGCTTTAGCTCTGTGCTACCTGTAGCTCTGTGCTGCCTATAGCTCTGTGCTACCTGTAGCTCTGTGCTAGCTTTAGCTCTGTGCTACCTGTAGCTCTGTGCTGCCTATAGCTCTGTGCTACCTGTAGCTCTGTGCTGCCTATTGCTCTGTGCTACCTGTAGCTCTGTGCTGCCTATAGCTCTGTGCTAGCTTTAGCTCTGTGCTACCTGTAGCTCTGTGCTACCTATAGCTCTGTGCTACCTGTAGCTCTGTGCTACCTGTAGCTCTGTGCTACCTATAGCTCTGTGCTACCTGTAGCTCTGTGCTAGCTGTAGCTCTGTGCTACCTATAGCTCTGTGCTAGCTGTAGCTCTGTGCTAGCTGTAGCTCTGTGCTGCCAGTAATTTTGGAATCAAGTATGTACAATTATATCATTCCAGATTTTGCAGGCAGAATTTATTTTTTTTTTAAATACAATAAGTCCTCTTCTTTATCAGTGAGTCTAATTATCGAATAATATTGCAGTCATTAAATTGGTTAGTTTTTACCTCCATCATCAGTTCCTGGTTTATCTTTCCTCTCATCGTCTCTTCTTTGGGAAACACGAGTTTGTGGTGAATTTCGAGGATTTCAGTAAAACCAAATTGATCCCTGGAGTTTTTGATCTGATTGGTTAAACTGACAGGAAGGAGGATCATCAGAGGTGCAAAACTCGGAACTGGACTGAAGATCAGTCCAGTTTCGGAGATCTGAGCTGTTAGTAAATGACCGGCCACTGGGGGCGCTAGACCATCCGGACTGAAATCATATTTCTGATCCTGATATTTTAACATTTCTCATAACAAACAGAAGTTACAAAGTTTCAGCTAAAGAGCTGAAGATGACCCGGAAATACCAAGGATTCTGCAGAACCGGACCGGGTGGAGGTGAGACATGAACCAGAGAATATGTGACCCGTTTTCATTCCAAACCAGATTCTGCTCTCTGTGTTTGTTTGGACCTCAGACGGAACCATTTCCTGGTCGGTTCCCGTTCAGCTCCGGACTTCTCTGCATCTCAACATGTGAGTTTGTTTCTGGGTCCGTTTGGACCTCCAGATTCTGGTGGTCCAGGTGAAGCTCACCTGCCCTCCACTTTTCTTCTTCTTGATTATCTCTGAACGTTGCCGCGTTTGGCAAACGCCACTGCCCCCTCCTGGGGGTTGTGTGAATTAATACCTGAATCCAGAAATAGAAGAGATAGATTCTGCCATAAATTCACATTTTACCAATATTGTTGTCATTTGTGACGATAAACAATAACTAATAGCGTCTATTGCTGAGTAATGATCAGATAGGCTTTTATTATTTCAGTTCATAACCATCAAGAATAAGCTAATCTAATCAAACCAATCAGAAACATTCTGTGATTGATTCTGTGATTGATGGAGATGGAAATGGTGGTGTGCGATCAGGATGTTTATGACGCTGCGTATGGAGCTATGAGTTTGTTCCAGTGGCAGGTTTTGCCTCGCCGTGCATTTCGTCTCCTCTGGCCTGAAAACGAAAGGCGAACAGATTGAGTGGAGCAGAAACTCCTGGCCCAGTTCGGGTCGGGCTCACTGGCACCGAGGACGAAGAGGATGGAAATGGGTCCATGGGGCTTGGCCTAGTCAAAGGCTTGTGATGCGGTTTGTTAGTTTGAGACGAGTGAATAAATGTTTTAGTTTATTCACTCTGATTGATATCAGAGTGAATCTAATTGATCTGATATCAATGTAATAAAAACACTTCAACAGAAAAATGATTTGTTTTCTCAACAGCAGAATAAAGATTATTAATTGATTATTGATTTAGGCTGAGCAGCTCAACGTGATTATTATTCCTCACATGTACTGATGAATAAGTCCAAATGATTCTCCTGTTAATGATTTATGATAAAAGTCTTATTGCCCTCCTGACCGGCGATCAGATATTAAAGTGGCTTGTTGATGATATTTACCTTAAATACTTTTTTTCATTCCTGCTTTTTGGAAACCTGGTGAGCCGAACGACTCGGAGCCAAGAAACTCAGACATCCGAGTCAGAAAACAATCAAACCTGGAGAACGGTGAAGCGGCGAGTTCTTCCAGAACCTGAAGAACATCTGAGGAACGATGGTTTTTAAAAAGCTAAATTAAATCTATTTAATTTAGCTTTCTGTTAATGCAAAGATGAGTAATCATCTGAGTCTCAGCAGCCATAATTTAATAATCTGTGTTCTGTAAACACTGGTTTTATTTCCATTCTGCATTTCTCCATCTGAAGCTTCAAATAGTGAAGGACAGATTGAGAACTTGTTGTTTTTGGTTGTTTCACAGACGCAGCATGACATCGATATGTTCACAATGACCCATAAGCTCAGCGCGCGGTGACGTTTCAGTTTAATGAAACTGATGAAGAAAAACAGGATCTGAGGAAATAAAACGTTTTCATTTCTTCAGTTTCAGTGAAAATGTCGACCTGATGTTTTATTATTGTCCTGAAATCTTTTCAGACTTCATGATGCCGACGTTTCTGATTCAGTAAATAAAAAATTAAACGTTTCACAAAAACTCAGGAGAGATAAAATGAGTTTATTATTATTTTTCATTCTGACATAAAAGATTAACAATAATAAAGTTCAAATCACAGCAAAGCTGAAGTCAGATTGAAGCTTCAACCGTTTCAGATGTGAAGAACATCAAGGAGCTGCAGACCTGGACCCGGTTTGGGTCCGACCCGAAGAATGAACCATCCATCCTGCTCCGACTGGCGCCCCCTGGTGGACCGTTACCAGCTGAGGTCAGAGGTCAGCCTCCTGCTGCTTTCCATCTTCATCCCTGATGACAGGAGGAGGAAACAACCTGGTTACCAATGGCAACGCAGGAAAAATCAGCATGCTGGGTCCTGGTTCTGTCCGTCACCTGCAGCTTTACTTCACAGACCCAGGAGTTCTGGATTCCACAGGGAACGTCATTCCAGTTGTTTTCCATGTCAAAATGTCGGATTTCACCACAGTCTTCATCTGTGTCTTCATGGTTGTTTGGCTCCTAGAAACTGCAAATAAAAACAAGAACTTTTGTCCTTTAGACGCAGCGAGAAACTGCAGCTCACTGGAAACATCTTGGTGCTGAAATATGATTTCTTTGTCAATATTAAGGAATTATTTACTCAGAACAAGCAGATATTTCTTGTCAAAAAGTTACTTGTACCTTAGTTTTGTCTTATTTAGACCAAAAATACCTTTGAGTTTTTGCAGTGCACTAATTTTCATCTTTGTTTAGATTAAGATTTTATCTAAACAATAAAAATCAACCTTAGTTGATGAAAATTAGTCTTTGTTTTCAGAGCATTTTATTCACCACAAAGTTCTTTAACCAGATAAAAACAGGAGAAAATAAAACAAAAATATTCTGCTAAAATTAAAATACACAAAATAGTGTCTTCAAAACATAATGTTGCTCCACAGAATAAGGTAAATTTTAAATGAACCATGGATATGAAAATAATAATAAATCAGTTTAAACACTTGGTACAAATGTTAAATTATGTCAGTCACCAAATTAGTGGTGAATTTGCAGGTAATTGTTTAAGTATGGAAATATGGTGTTGCATTTCTGCTTAGAAAGTTTGTAAATGGAACAAAACAGATGTAATAAAATAATTATAAAATATGTAAAGTAAACTGAAATCGCTTTACATCTACCTATGAAACTGAACTCAGGTTAAAGTATGAGTGACTCCATATCAACTCGTGACTTAATATCATGAACCAATATGTATTAATTTATAATTTTCATTAACTTCAAGATAAACACTTTAGTGTCTCAGATTCTTCCAAAAGAGGCCTGAATAATGAGATCAGATTTTATTGAGATCAACCAGCCTGTCGTCGGGTCACTCATCTCACCAATCTGGACCTGCTGGACCTCTAACCTCTGACCTGGGGTTGAGTCGAGTCCCGTCCACCCATTCCATTCTCCGGCCTTTCATCAGTCCGATCCAAACTTTGTGTCTCAACCGTCTCAGGAAGTTCTGCTCTTCTCTGCTGTTGATGGTCACCAGGTCGGCTCCTCTTCCCAGACAATAGTTTCTGCTTTTATTCCATGTTGTCATGGTGGAGGAAATGTAGTAGATGCTTGGACAAAATGTCACCAACTGTTGTTTGAAGGAACTGGGCACTGGAAGAAAAGACAGAACCAAAACCACTGATTGTCTGGATTGTCTCTCCATCAAAAGTTACATTTTCAGTGAAACTGTGCTCTATTTTATGCTTTCAGCCATCTGGTGCCCGACTACCACTCAGAGCTCATCAAACATGAAGGACTTTGATGCAAACAGGACTAAAAGAAAGTTAGAGGCCCATTCAGAGGCCCATCTTGAAATGGGCCTCTGTCTCTTTAAGAAACTCCTGTTCTGTCTGAAGCTCCGCCTCCAGGAAGTCATCAGAACAAGGCTCTTCTATTCACCTTTATCGTTTTTAGCAGTGTTGCTCTGTGAAGTAGCTCCTATAAACAGCTGATTGCTGAAATGAAATAAAAGTTTCATTTCTAGTTTGACCAGGATTCAAACCTGTTCTCAAGTTGCAGAGTTTTATTTTATTTTCTTTGTTTATATTGGTAGTCAAAGGGACAGCAGGAAGTGGGGGTTTTGTTTTGGCCAGGCTGAAAGACTTCCTGCTGGATTTCTTCCTCTCTGTACTTTCATGTGGAGAATTCTTTGTATGGAAATGAATTGCAAAGCTGCAGTCCAGCTGGTTGGCACTACAATAACTGCACTATTGCAGGACAAGTAAAAATATGTATTGTGAAGCTATGCTGCTGAGCCACAGTCAAGTGTCTGTACATGAAAGCCGTTAAAGTTTATGAAATTTGTTCAAACACACATTGAGGAGAAATGAAGGACATCTTGAGTGAGATTTGAGTTTCTGTGGATTTGGCTCCACCTTGTGGCCAAACAGAGCATCGAGAGTCTCATTTTAACAGGCGATTCAAAAGGTCCAGAAATGTTGTAGTTTAAGCTAAAAATCAGGAAACAGGAAAACCAAACCTGTTTGTGTTTCTTGCATCAGTAAAAGCATTTAGTTTGTTTGATTCGCTGCTGATCGATCAACAAACTCAGATTCAAACCAAACTGTGAAGAATGACTGAAACTGTGACAGCAGCTTAGTGCGGATTTGAAAAGGACTTTGGAAGATGCAGATATTTATGTTTAACATTAAATGAGCGATAAAAACATAGAGAGGATGAAAGAGCAATTGAGAAAACTTTGAGCTCATTTGGATGGATTTTTAAAAATGTTTTGAAAGTTTGAAGGTCAAATGAAACATTTTTCACATTTTTGTAGATGACCTTCAACCTGCCGTCTCCATATTAAACACATAAAGCCTGAGGCATAAAGCCATGTGCAGTTTGGCAGAAAGCCCATCAAATTTACAGCGCCACATAGTGGTGGACTTTGATAAGAACGAGCTGAACATGATTGATATCCTGCTGGAAATGATTCCTTTATTTCTATTTAGCCCAGAAAAGGTGCTGCAGGTTATGTGCTGCAGGTTATGTGCTGCAGGTTATGTGCTGCAGGTTATGTGCTGCAGGTTATGTGCTGCAGGTTATGTGCTGCAGGTTATGTGCTGCAGATTATGTGCTGCAGATTATGTGCTGCAGGTTATGTGCTGCAGTTATGTGCTGCAGGTTATGTGCTGCAGGTTATGTGCTGCAGGTTATGTGCTGCAGATTATGTGCTGCAGATTATGTGCTGCAGGTTATGTGCTGCAGGTTATGTGCTGCAGGTTATGTGCTGCAGGTTATGTGCTGCAGGTTATGTGCTGCAGGTTATGTGCTGCAGATTATGTGCTGCAGGTTATGTGCTGCAGGTTATGTGCTGCAGGTTATGTGCTGCAGATTATGTGCTGCAGGTTATGTGCTGCAGGTTATGTGCTGCAGGTTATGTGCTGCAGGTTATGTGCTGCAGGTTATGTGCTGCAGGTTATGTGCTGCAGATTATGTGCTGCAGGTTATGTGCTGCAGGTTATGTGCTGCAGATTATGTGCTGCAGATTATGTGCTGCAGATTATGTGCTGCAGGTTATGTGCTGCAGGTTATGTGCTGCAGGTTATGTGCTGCAGGTTATGCTGCAGGTATGTCTGCGTTACCATGCCAAGCTCTCTGTTTGCAGACAGGTGTCTCATTCTCTGAGGGATTCTGGTCCCACAAACTCACAGGCTCTTAAATCCACTTCCGGGTTTTCTGCCTCGCCGCCATAAACACAGAAAAGCCTTTTCATCTGTTGGATCCGAGCCGTTCGGGCTGCAGGCGTCTCAGCAGGTTGTGAGGTCTGGTTCTGGTCGGGTCCAGTCAGGTTCTTGTCAGGGTGACAGGAACAATCTGCGGTGTACAAAGTCAGTTTATTCTCACAAACATGAAACGGCGCTGACGGCTGCATGGTGTATTATGTTTCTATTGATTTCTCTTTGCTAATCGTTTCGTTCCAATATGTCTGAAATGTCTGGATGTTCTCACCTGATGAGGCTTTTAACAGCCGACAGATTCAACAACATGACTTCATGTCACAGAACAAATTCATCTTGAAACAAAAAGATACAGAAATATAGAAAAAGATTGGATTTCAATGATTGTTATAAGTTTTTATCAACATCCTGACGGTGAATCCAGCCGACCTGTTGAAGAACTTTATTCCATCCTGGAAGCCGAATTTAATTACACAAAGAAACTCCCAGGATGTTTCCTTTCCTGCAAGATTGACTTTATCAAATCAAACGAGTTCGGCCTCCTTCATGTGTGACCTTCAGCTGGATCTGCTGGATCTGCTGGATCTGCTGGATCTGCTGGATCTGGCAACCCGAATCCAAATGTTTCCAGCAGAACCATCTGCTGTTAGGCTGCAATTTGACTGGGAAATGGACCAAACCAAGAAAATGTTTCTCCAGCCTTGCTGACCACTCAACGCTCACCTGTTCTCTCACACATTCATCCAGCCACACAGATCTGGAGGCAGCCGGGGGTCAGTGCCTTGCTCACAGGCACATCAGCATGCAGCTGGAGGAAAGCCGGAACCAAACCCAAGTTTTCTGATTTTCTGATGACCAGGAAGCCATGCAGACAGGAAGTTGAAGTGAACTCACAGGAAGTCAGACGCAGTGAGATGTTGAGGGCAGATTGGAGGAGGCAGAGGAAACCGAAGCTCAGGAGCAGCAGAGGGAAAAGTTTTCCTCCTGCAAGAAGGAAAGAGAAACATTAGAAAACATCAGATATTCTGGGTTTTATTGATTGTGATTGATTGTGTGTTTCTTCTGCAGAGCATCCTGCCGGGCATGGAACCAGCAGCTTCTTCAGCCTCTCTGCTGGAGTCCAGTTTCTGTCCCGCCTGTCGTTCCTGCTGCCAGTTTTCTGATCTTGGTTGTTTCTGTGTATTTTGTGTTTCAAGGTCTGAGACCCTGCCGCAGCTTCCTCCTGCTGCAGCTTCCTCCTGCTGCAGCCTCCTCCTGCTGCAGCCGCCTCCTGCTGCAGCCTCCTCCTGCTGCAGCCTCCTCCTGCTGCAGCCTCCTCCTGCTGCAGCCTCCTCCTGCTGCTGCAGCCTCCTGCCGGTTCAGGATGCTCGGGAAGCAATTTCATTTTTTGTTTTGGGGCCTAATATTCCCGGCGGCGCCGCCGCTCCCATCATGGCTGCAGTCGACTGTGTGTGTTCACAGACTGAGGAAGTTTTTGCGTTCCTCTCAGTGAAGATGTCAGTGAGAACAGGAAGGATTTCTGCTGCTGTCATGTTCAGACCTACATGTGGTTATTAACTGATGGAGCAACAGCAGCAAACCGCAGAACGGACCTTAGAACATTTTCAAATGTGAAGTTTGTCCATAAACATTAATGCTGTCATCAATAGATAATCTGGGATTATTTTACCCACCTGGATTCTTCTTTAAATCTCTGCTGTTTGCTGCTGCTGCAGGTTCTTCATGTTCCTCTGACATCTGAAACGTCTCCATGTTTGGCTGACAGCTGGAACCTTCGGGTTCGGATCAGAGGAATCGCCTCCTTCAGACTCTCTTTGTGTTTCCAACCTTTTTATGGCGCTTGATTTTTCAATTCAGCAGGAAAAGGAAGGACAACATAAATCGACGTATAAACAGCTTACAACAAATTAAATTAAGAAAATGTGTTTAAGAAAGACCTTCATCTACATTTCAACAACATACAATCAGGAAATAAGGAGGCTCAGCTTGATGTAATTTCCTGTTTATAGTTTTAAATATTCATCTTCCTCTTTTTGTTTTAAAGCTGAAAAAAGTTTCTAATATTTCTGTGAAATTCTCATGAGGAGAGAAGTGTTGATAAACCAAACTGTCTAGTAAAAACAAAGTTCTGGACTTACAGACGATGAAGATGTGGTTCTGATCCAGGGTCCAAACGGAGGAGGAAGCTCTGATGCGTCTGGTTCCTCCTCAGTCTGAAGCCAAATGACTGACGGTTCCGGTTCTGCTGAGCTGATCGGATCAGAGACCTCAGGACTTTAACTTCAGTCTCAAATTAATTCAGTTTCTGTTTTCCATCTCAGACTGAGGAACTTGTTGGTTTATAAATCACTGAACGGGTCGGAACCATTAAACATCTTAGATGGTTTTGTAAACTGGATTTAACGATGGTTCTTGACCTGCTGAACTTTGACCCATCAGGACCTCCATTCATCCATCAGAGGTCATGACAGATGTCATGTTAACGACAGTCTTTCAGTGAAGTGTCAGCTCGTTTCAACTCACTTCTCTGCTCAGACAGAAACAGTAGAAATAGCAGCTTGTGTCCAGCAGGTGGCGCTGGAGCAAGTGAAGGATTCCTGTTAATCCTGCAGATAATCTGAGGTTCTGCTTCCTGTTCAGGCAGAACCAGAGAGTCAGTCTGCTGCTCGGCTCATAAGTATTCATACCTCAGATCAACCTTTACATCAACTGGACATGAAAGGCAGGAAAAGCCAAACCCAGAAATCAAAAAGATTCAAATCTGAAAGTTTCAGATTTCAAGAATAATTGAAAAAAAAATCTTTAGCACAAAACCGTCTTCAGCCAGGGGTATGAATAATTCTGACCCAAACTTTTTCCCCAATGCAGTTTCCAGGTTCTGCCAGCAGGGGGCAGGGGAGCTCAGTCCTGCCAGATGCTTCGCTGCGCCAACATGGATCCGGTTCCGGCGCTGTTTGAATCAAATGAACGACTCGTTACCTGTTCATCGCGGAGCCTGGTCTGCTGGAGTAAGACTGAAACTAAAAGTTGCAGGACGGAAGCTCTCCAGGACTGGACTTGAGCTCCCCCGTTTCTGGCCACTTTATTAGGTATAGGTGTTCTAGTGCCGAACCGGAATCAGCCAATCAGAGCGCAGCAGCTGAATGTTTATTTTGTAAACATTTGGGTCAAAATGTTTTAACTGCGGCTGTTTAAGTTGATCCGGTACCAAAACCGCCTGGGCTCACTCCGGATCATAACGGATCCGGCCTCTGCAGAATCTGATTCACATCTTTGCAGGTTAAAGTTCTGCAGAGACTCTTTCTCCCCGGAGACCCTGAACGCCTCACGGCCTGCGGCAGAACCGAGTCAGAACCAGCAGACCGGACCTTTTCACAGCCAGGGTCAACATTTATTGGATCATTAAAACACCATCTTACAGTGAACATCTATTAAAATATTTTCTATTTACAGCAGGCCAGCCCAGCAGAGCTGCGGTCCAGTCAAAGGCCGAACATCTCCTGGAGGCGTAGGTCATGTAGAGGAAGCCGTCGTCGTCCTGGTGGTCTTTGTAGACCTGAGCCATGGTGAGCGACAGAGTGGCCAGACTCTTTCTGTTGATGAACAGGTTGAAGGTCTGGTTGTGCAGCAGCGCCATCCGGTTCCTGGAGGGGAAACAGAACCATCAAACAGAACCTCTCCTGCTACCGGGTCAGAACCAGCTTTCATCACCTGAGATTTCACTGAAGTTTGAGTCACACAGCTCAGTCCGGCAGAACCTGGACCAGAACCAGACCCGGTTCAGATTGGTTGGGTTTCAGCAGTTTTTAGATGAGCCACAGGAACAAAACGCAGGAATGGACCCAGACCGGTTCCGTTCTACTGCGACCCAGACCGGTTCCGTTCTACTGCGACCCAGACCGGTTCCGTTCTACTGCGACCCAGACCGGTTCCGTTCTACTGCGACCCAGACCGGTTCCGTTCTACTGCGACCCAGACCGGTTCTGTAGCTCAGGTAAACAGAAGTCTGGAAAGAAACAAGTCGACCCGACAGCAGCAGAACTGGACCCAGAACCAGACGGTCCGATCCGGTCCAGTCAGAGGATTGATTTGAGGTCCAGACGGCAGAAAGCAGAGATCGACCAGGTCAAAGGTCACCCAGGGGTCAGACTAATGAGTGATTTTCAGGAATTATGCAGATCCCTCAGTGCCGAACCAGACTCCATCAGAACCGGCTGGGTTTCCGAACCAGTTCCAGAACCGGTTCCGCGTACCTGATGATGGTGACGAACTGGGTCATGGTGAGTTCGTGCGGAACCAGGAACTTGGTTTTGTCCAGAGGCGGAAGGTTTTTCTCCTTGTCGTATCGCTCGATGATCACCTGAAGTTCAGAGGAACCAGGTGAGTCCAAACAGAACCAGCTCCAGGACCACGGCCGAACCGGACACTCACCGGGATCTTGTTCGGGAATTTGGACCGGATCCCCGCCACCTCCATCTTCCTGGTCTCTGCGGAGAGAAAACAGAATCCGAATCAGTTTTTCCTTCAGAGTTCTGGATCCCCGGTTCCGGTTCTGAGACCCACCGAAGCTCTTGCGCTGTTTGAAGGGTTTGTTCTGCTGCGCGGTTCGGTCGTGCGGAGACATGCTGGGTCTGGACCGAACCGCCGCCCAGCCGCCTTTAAATACAAGCGGCTGCAGCGCATTAGCTGATTAGCGCGTCTATTGATTAGCGCGTCTATTGATTAGCGCGGCTGCTGATTGAGCAGATCAATGGGCCCCGCAGGGCCGGTCAGAGGCCAGCGAGGGCCCGAGGAGCCCTGGACAAGGTTTAAAGTTTTTTTTTTTTATTAAATCAGAAACCATAATTTAACTCCTCATGATAATTTCAAGCCTCGTTTCGTCACTTCCTGTTTGCGTTTATTCACTGATTGAAACGTTTCACAGCAGTTGGAAGATCTGGACCAATGGCAGCTTTTTATGACTTAAATATGTGACTGAAATTTGATTTAATTCAATTTATTTGTTTTACATGAGGACCAGTTTGTCTCTTTAACAAATGATGAAACTGAACAGAACAAAACGGAAGAGAGAAGAACAGGAAGGATGAGCCGGAAACCGGGTTTCCGGTTCTGGTCCTGATGACGGGACGAGAAAATAAAAATATTAAGAAGCTTTTTGGTAAAACTGTGAAAAAATACAACAGAATAAGATAAACAGATATTTATATTCAATTCAAACAGCAAAAGGTTTTTAATAAAACAAAAATTTAATTAAATTAATAATTAATAGAAGCAAATACCTGCAAATTTTAAAAAGTATTTCAGCCAGAGTTTTAAAAAGTTATAAGTATTTAAAATCAGCAATAAAACTAATTAGCATGAGAAAAATAAGTAAAAAGCCTCTTAATTTATTATTATTATTATTATTATTATTATTATTATTATTATTATTATTATTATTAAAACTCCCATCAGATCCAGATTTCATTTCCCAAAAGGGAAAATCAGCAATAAAACAAATGATAAAATCATTTAAAATCAATAATCAATAGAATCCAGTTTTCTTGTTTTCACTCAGATAATTTCTGAGTATTTATTGACAGAACCATCGAATCCAACTGGACCCGCCTTCCTTCCAGAACCACAGCAAGTTCTGGTTCTGGATGTTCTAACAGAACATCTGAGGATCAAAGTTCAACATCAGAACCTCTCAGTTGGTTCTGATCCTGAAGAGATGGACTTTTCTGACCCGGTTCTACTAGAACCCTGAACATGATGAAGAAGCTTCCTCTTCATCACTGAGTCCAGAACCGGATCCGACAGGAACGTTTGAAAGTCTGGAGAACTTTTACAGAACGTCAGAGGCTGAAACTGGAAAAAATAAAGTTTTTTCCAGAACCAGACGGTCCGATCCGGTCCAGTCAGAGGATTGATTTATTGAGGTCCAGACGGCAGAAAGCAGAGATCGACCAGGTCAAAGGTCACCCAGGGGTCAGAACAGGACCGGTTTGAGCTGGCAGGACCATGGGGTCAGACTAATGACCCCACACCTCAGAACACGATTACCTTCGTATTTCAGTAATGAAGGCACCATTAACACGGCTGCTTAATCATTAACAAAGCCTGCAAGTAAAACTGCAAACAGTTCAGTCAGTTCCTGGTCCAGTTCCTGAGAACTGGACCATCATCATCCTCATCATACACATCATCATCATCACCATCATCATCGTCGTCCTGTCTGATCCGTTCATGTCGGAACCGATTCGACAGGACGTTTGGGTCGGTTCTGGTCTGTGGGTGGCAGATAAACCAGAACCTCTGGTAAAGTCCAAACCAAAGTCCAGATGAAGCTGATAACAGAACCGCTGAGTTTTCAGCTGATTATTGATCAGAAGTGGTTTTGATTGGAGCTGCATTCCCAGCAGCTGCAGATCAATAATCATCATCGATTCTGAGGGTCAGCAGCGCCACCATCAGATCACACATAGAACTTCCACCATTAATTTGTTTCATATCTGAAGGTTTAATGAAAACAACAGTGTTGTATAAAGTACTGAAATCTCAGAGTCCAGTGAAAGTATCGGTACCGCTCCAAAATATGACTTTATTAAAAGTAAAGTCACTGAAACGTTACTTGAGTTAAAGTCTTAAAGTGTCTGAAACGTCTTGTACTTAAGTCTGAAAATTACTGTAACAATGGATGAACTCAAGTAATGTAATGAAAAGTAAAAGTAAAACAAGGCAAATGCAGTTTGAATGATATTTTTATATTTTGGTAAACTTGTTAAATACACTTAAAATAATGAACACAACCAAGAGCAGGCAAAATGAAACCTGCTAATAGATAAACCTGCAGCATCATTTAGTTAAGAACATTAGATGCTTTATCTAAACCACAAGGTTAACTTAACCTGCTTTAGATTAACTTAACCTGCTTTAGGTAAACTTAACCTGCTTTAGATTAACTTAACCTGCTTTTGGTAAACTTGACCTGCTTTAGGTTAACTTAACCTGTTTTAAGTTAACTTGACCTGCTTTAGGTTAACTTAACCTGCTTTACAAATATCATATTTATATAAAAATGTTTTCAAAACATTTTTATATAAATATGATATTTTATCAGCCTCATATTTATTTATACTTTATTTATTTATTCTAACCCTGACTTCCGGTGTTTTACTATTTTTATTTTATTATTTCAGATTATTAAATAATATTTTCCTGAAAGAAGAGAAACTGGGCCGATCAGCTGCAGCAGCCAATCACCTGAAGGGATTGACTGACGTCATCACACAGGTGAGTCGAATTGCTGCAGACGGGAACTAAGTGAATATGCCTTCAAAATAAAAGCCTGAGCGAGGCCTGGTCCAATCCGAGGACTCTGATTGGCTCTGAGCTGCCAGGTGTTTGTGGACCACCAGGATCCGACCGGAAGGAGTTCTGGGATCGACTCGTGTTCCTGGTCCTGGTCTGAAAATCTTCCTTCATCAGAAATAAATCCTGTGGAGCTTCGGCCAGGAGACGTTTGTGATTGACATCTGAAAGCTCCGGAGGACAATTCTGGCTTTTACTGACATTTCCTGGTGTTTTATTTTTCTGCCTCTTTGTAAAGGAGGTTTTTAATCTAAACGGGATAAATGAAAAGTGAAATAAAACTAAAATATCTGGTCTAACTCTTCATCCAGTTGGATCGCCTTCAGGTCTCCATCTTCCTCAACTTTATTATTCTCATCCTTCAAAGATGATTTTATATTTCCAGTCAGTATTTGTGGCGCTGTCAGATTTCATGTTTCATGTTTGTTAAAGATCCACTGACTTCCTGATTATCATTGAAACAAGCATGAGAATGACCTCTGACCCTTTAGGGCCTGCAGTTTCAGAGACAAAGAAGGCGTTAAAGCAGCAACACGTTTCCCCCTGAAGCCAAAAGTTTCTGCTTTTATAAACTCTGCTGGGATCGTTTTGATGCATCATTCATCTAAAAACTGAAGAAATATGTCCCAAAAACACGACGTGTGAATATTGACGTATTTTAGAGCAACAGTCAAAATAAACCTGGAGTAGACCCACTGGACCCACTGGACCCACTGGACCCACTGGGACCCACTGGACCCACTGGACCCACTGGACCCGCTGGGACCCACTGGGACCCACTGGACCCACTGGACCCACTGGACCCACTGGGACCCACTGGGACCCACTGGACCCACTGGGACCCGCTGGACCCGCTGGGACCCACTGGACCCACTAGACCCACTGGACCCACTGGACCCACTGGGACCCACTGGACCCACTGGACCCACTGGACCCACTGGGACCCACTGGACCCACTGGGACCCACTGGACCCACTGGACCCGCTGGACCCACTGGACCCACTGGGACCCACTGGACCCACTGGACCCACTGGGACCCACTGGGACCCACTGGACCCGCTGGACCCACTGGACCCGCTGGACCCACTGGACCCACTGGACCCACTGGACCCACTGGGACCCACTGGGACCCACTGGACCCATTGGACCCGCTGGGACCCACTGGACCCGCTGGGACCCACTGGACCCATTGGACCCGCTGGGACCCACTGGACCCACTGGACCCACTGGACCCACTGGGACCCACTGGACCCACTGGACCCACTGGGCCTGCAGGGCTTGCAGACAGTCAGATCCACCTGAAGATCTGACCATCATCATCATCATCATCATCATCATCATCATCATCATCATCATCTCCTGTCTGAATTTCACTCTCCTCTCATTTCCAGTTTCTAATGTGAGCAGCTGAGTTTCTTTTAATGTGAAAAAAAATGCAGTTTTATAATTACAATGTTTCCATTAAATAAGGAATGAAGTTAAAATCACAGATTGCCCATTAAAATCAGGCAGCGCCGGATGTAAATGCCAAATATTCATAATTCAGCCAATCAGAGGAGCCTGGTAAGTTTTTGCTTTAGATTTTGTGTTTTTTCTGTTGGATAAATGTTTATTGATTGCTAAAAAACCAAAAAGAAAACATCCCAGGGTTTTTCGATGCATCTTCTGCTGTTTCGGTCGCGCCTCTTATTGTGAAGGTCCAGTCCGGAAATGCGGTGCGGGGTAAACGCGGGAAACTTTGCGGTCCGTCCATCTGACAGCTGGGTCAGGCTGTTCGGTTCTCCTCGCTGCTCCTTCATGGACTGAGGAGTCCCTGCAGCAGCGGGTGTCAGAGCCGAACCGAACCGGACCGAACCGAACCGAACCAGCCTCCTCCTCCCCGGTCCGGCCATGGATGAGCAGGCCGGCCCCGCAGTGTTCCTCAGCGGCGGCGGTTCGGGTCCCGGCACCGGGACCGCCAGAGCCCCGCGCCCGCGGACGGAGCCGCGGCCCGGGCTCACTACAGCATCCCGGGGATCCTCCACTTCCTGCAGCACGAGTGGGCCCGGTTCGAGGTGGAGCGGGCCCAGTGGGAGGTGGAGCGGGCCGAGCTCCAGGTGAGACCCGATTCGGCTCGGCTCGACTCGGTTCGGATGTAAATGCCCTAGCGGCGCTTGTTGTGTTGGTGGTTCCGCGGGTGTCGGGCACAGGTGGACCTGCGTGGTTACGTCACATTTTTTACCTGCGGGACAAAACGTCTTAAAAACAACTGGAACCTGGGGCTTCCATTATCGGACACAAGCTGCTCCCAAACATCGGACACGGAGTTACTCCTGACTCTGTCCGATAAAGGGCGCACGGTGGTTGTTTGCGGGGATTTCCCGCACTGTCCGCTCCGCACAGGCTGGTTGACCGGTTCGGGTCGGTAACGCAGCTTTTACAGACAATATGGACCTAAAAATTAATCACTTATTAATAAAACGGCAGAAATATTAGAGGGATGAAGATGGACAGTATGTGTCCTGATAACCTGTGATGATGATGAAGGTCCAGTCAGGCTGCGGTTCCTCTCTGTGAAACCCGGATCAGCTGATCCCGACCCAGAGGAAATGGGCCAGAAGAACCTGGTGCTGAACCGGACCGGGTCCTCTCCGCTCGGCTCTGGTTCTGCTGGTTCAGCATCTGGTGTTGGACCAGTTGAAGAAAAATGTTTCTGGTTTTCAACATTTCAATTGACTGAACTCTGAAAAGTGTGGAGTGTTTCTGTTTAATCCTGAACAGAGTCCAGATGTTCTGGTTCTGTCCTCGCAGAACATCCAGCATCCTGGAGACACAGTAGCCCAAAGAGAACCATCAGAACCGCTCAGAACTACAGATTTTATTAGGAAACTATTTTAAACCGGAGTGGTCCAAAGTGCGGCGCGGGGGCCATTTGTGGTCTTGGACGGATGCTTTGCAGTTGTACACTGACCTGTTTGACCCGTCCAGTTCAGCTGGTTGAGAATTTTAACTTCAGTCAGGATAAAATGATTTCTGATTCGATTTTCTTACAAGGGAAAATCTTTGTGTTTTTATAACCAGAAGAACTTTGTTTATCCAGAGTCTTACTGAAAACTCCACTTCACTGAATCGAAATCCGGTTTTATTTTATTTATTAAATTCGACCAATAGGGCGCTGTGAAGCGCCTTATTGGTGCACAGTGGCACAGTGAAGCCACTGTGCCTTGTAGCAAGAAGGTCCTGGGTTAGATTCCCGGCGTCTTTCTGCATGTTCTCCCTGTGCATTGTGGGTTCTGAGTCGGGTCCGAATTGGTGCTGGAGTTCCTGCATCTAACATCACAAACAGAGAAATTTTCTCTTAACATTTAACATGGCAGCTTTTAACACCTCATCAGATCGGCTCAGAAAGCGACCCGATGTGTCAAGGGGTCAAAGGTGGGTCAGCTGGTCTGGTCTCACAGGAAGGAGGCTTATCTAGAGGAGACAGACTCACATTTAGACTTTACTGCTTTCAGCTCAGTTCATCAGGTTTTGGTTTTGAACTTTTCCCAGACTGTGTTTAGAGGAATTCCTGACGGTTCTGTCCTGAGAAACCGGAACGTGATTGGTCCCACTCAGCTCCACAGTGAAAGCGGATGGTTTGTGTCTCCATGCAGGCGCAGATTGCCTTCCTTCAGGGTGAGCGGCGAGGCCAGGAAAACCTGAAGAAGGACCTGGTGAGGCGCATCAAGATGCTGGAGTACGCCTTGAAGCAGGAGAGGTGAGGCTGCTCTCTGATTGGTGGAAAAACTCGTCCTCTGATTGGTGGAGAGCTGGTCCTACAGCCAACTGTAGATTTAACCTAAATTTTAAGTTGAATGTATCTCCATCACTAATGGTCAGTTCAGAGCCAAGTCAGTTTCTTGAAGACGTTGGGACCAGAGGAAACCAATGCTGGTTCAGCCCTGATTGGTCCCACACATCCCAGTTTGTTTTAAAAAATGAATGGTTACTGGTGGAGTATCACAGGGCTGTGTGATTGGTCCGATTCTCTTTACTATTTTAATTCTTCCAATCAGACAATATTCACTGTTATGCTGATAATATTCAGCTCTATGTATCCATAATTCCTGATGAACCAATCTGGTAAAACCTGGATAAATCTAAACTTCCTTCTTTTAAATTCTGACTCGACAGAAGTTGTTGTATTTGGACCAGAACTTTTGAAAAAGAACCTGCTCAGTCAGTTACCTGATCTGGAATTAAATTGCTTTTATATGATCTGTTTGCTGTTCCTCAGAGCCAAATACCATAAACTGAAATATGGAACGGAACTGAACCAGGGAGAGATCAGAGCTCCCAGTTACGACTCGGGTAAGGATGGATGAAGGATGGATGATGGATGATTGGATGGATGGATGATGGATGTTGGTCTGGCTGTTTCTTCCTCAGATGAAGGCAACGAAAGCGAAACTCCCAGTCCTCCCAACAGCAGTCATCAGCTGAGCTGGAAACAGGGACGGCAGCTGCTCCGACAGTGAGCACACACACACACACGCACACACACACACACACACACACACACACACACACACACACACACACACACACACACACACACACACACACACACACAGACATGCACACACACACACACACACACACACACACACACACACACACACAGACATGCACACACACACACACATATGCACACACACACAGACATGCACACACACACACACACACACACACAGACATGCACACACACACACACACAAACACGCACACACACTCACACACACACATATGCACACACACACAGACATGCACACACACACACACACAAACACGCACACACACATGCACACACACACATGCACACACACACATGCACACACACACATGCACACACACACACACACATATACATGTACTTGTACATATTGAGGACCACTTTCACCACTTTAACCCACGGATTCAGGTCATCTCTGGAAGTGAGGACATTTTCCTGGTTCTCAGTTTTTGTTCAGTTATACTGGTTGGATTAGAGGTGAGATATAAATTATTAAGTTCTGGTTCAGGTTTGGAGTAACTACTACTGGTCTGAGAAAATGTCTGGTTTCAGCCACCAAAATGAATAGAAGATTGAAAGTCATCAGTTTGTATGGAAGTACACACACACACACGTGATGTATGTGAACCCATCAGGTCTTCTTATTACAGATCAACTCTTAATGGAAACCAGCATCATTGATTCACTGGGAGCAATTTGTGTTCCTGACCGCTGATGGTTCTGGAAGATCGGACCACAGGTCCAGTTCTGACCTTAAGACGAGAATCTAGAGAATAAATCTGTGTGTGTGCTCAATTCCCATGAACCACCTGGCTGGTCGCAGGCGGAACAGCCGCCCCGCTCTGGGAACGCCGCCCCGCTCTGGGAACGCCGCCCCGCTCTGGGAACGCCGCCCCGCTCTGCTGTTTTGTCCCAGCAGTGTCTGGGAACGCTGAATGGAGGATTGTGTGTTGGTGCGACAGGAGCGGCTGGTACGGGGGGAGGGCTGCAGACTGTTCAGGAACGTCACTCCACATCGGACCGGGCCGCTCCACTTAGGACCGGGCCGCTCCTCATCGGATCGGGCCGCTCCTCATCGGACGGGGCCGCTCCACTTAGGACCGGGCCGCTCCACATCGGACCGGGCCGCTCCACTTAGGACCGGGCCGCTCCACATCGGACCGGGCCGCTCCACATCGGACCGGGCCGCTCCACTTAGGACCGGGCCGCTCCTCATCGGATCGGGCCGCTCCTCATCGGATCGGGTCGCTCCTCATCGGATCGGGCCGCTCCACATCGGACCGGGTCGCTCCACATCGGACCGGGCCGCTCCGCTGGCTGATAGAGCCAACCCGCACCGATCCGATCTGGTTGAGCAGGCATTCTGGCACTCTAGGTAAACTCCCTGCTGGTTCTGGTTGGGCTCTGAATGTTGGGAATATTTGATACTGATTTTCTCATGAGAGAGTGCTGCTGCGAGTTCAGCATTCCCTCCGGATCAGAACATCTGGGTCCAGATGGTTCTGATGTTCCGATGCCTTCACTGTCCGATCTGCAACACAAAAAACGGATCGACTTGAGGATCGGATCGTTCGGACTTGGTGCCAGGGAATTTCTGGAACAAAAACGAAGCTTGAGGAAGAGGACGGATCCGGAGTTCTGAACAGAACCTTAGTTCAGGTTTGGACCGATCAGGCAGAACATTAAGTGAAAGGCTGCAGACCAGTGAGGGAGCTTATGCTGGTCATACTGGGAAGTTCCTGCAGAACCTTTGTCCTGGTCTGGACTAACTCCCAGCCCGTTTCCCCAGGTACCTCCAGGAGGTCGGATACACCGACACCGTCCTGGACGTGAAGTCCCAGAGGGTCCGGGTTCTGCTGGGCCTGTCTGGAGAACCTGGAGACGGCCCGCCGGACCGGAGAACCGGGCCCATGGTGAACGGAACCGAGCCGTCCTCGATGAAGGACAGCGGCATGGTCAGGTAAGAACCGAGCCACAACCTAAAGTACCCAGAACCTTCAGAGCCTCGATAAACTGGGTCGGCTGTCTGTCCAGTAAACCGGACCTGTCGGACCCGGCTACTGTCCTGGAGGCGTTCAGGTTCATTGAGAGCGCCGCGGCCGAGTTCAGCGACGAAGACGAGGAAGAGGACGGCGAGTCCAAAGACAGAACCGTTCTGGACCTGGCTGCCGTAAGTCCAATCTGTCCTTGTTGGGTCCGTGAGCAGAGCTGGGTTCCTGTGACCCAGACCCGGGTTCTGATGGTTCCAGATGGTGAAGAAGAAGCCGCCGTCGTCCGGCGCCTATGACCTCAGCGACGACCCTGACACCGAGGAGGCGCTGAAGGGCTTCGACTTCCTGGCCAGTCCGGACGAGCTGGACGGGTCGGATCCGAAGAGAGGGGAGGACTGGGGTGAGCCGGGTCGGGTCCAGCAGGACCTCATCAGATTCTGGTCTGACATAGAGCAGTAAACCTAACCAGTAAACATTCTGGATTTAAACCAGTTTGTTTTCCAGAAGCTGCCGCTCAGCCGTTCCTCCAGAACTCCTGGTCCGACTCTGACCCGTGTTCTGGTACTTTAGCAGAACATCGCTCCTTCTCTCCGGTTGCTTAGCAACCTGTGATGGAGGGCTCTCCCACGCAGCCAATGATTCAACACCTCAGTGTGACTCAGAGCTGCTTTCACACGCAGCCAGAACCACTCAGAACCGGGCCCAAACAGAACTCAGACCGGTTCCAGGATTTGCTCTGGTTCCAGCCTGAGCTCACTGTTGAACTTCACCTGTCGATCAGAACCGGCCCGGTTTACTCCCAGATCAGCTGGAAGGAGAATCAGTAGAAATGCTGCTCAGGGGCTCCCCCTGCAGCTCAGATGAAGGAACTGCAGCTTTTTGCATTTTATTCATGCTTTTATTTTCTTAAACATTTTGATTTCACTTCCTTTCCTTCTGATTCTTCTGTCTGTCTAAATTAATGTTATATTTACAGAAATATGATTTGCTCCAGACTGTAGTCATCTTGTTCCTGTTCGGTTGGACTTGCTGTGATGTTCTGATGGTTCTGACCCACAGAGAAGGAGGAGCCGGCGGCTCTGGGAGAACTGGGCTGGGACGTGGACCAGAGCCTGATCGCCCAGCTGAAGGAGCAGTACAGGAAGGAGAGGAAGGGGAAGAAAGGAGTGAAGAGTGAGTCCTGATCCGGCTGCTTCCCCTCAGGCTTTATTTCGGGTTTTCCAACTTGCTGGACTTTTTCTGGAGGAGGAATTTTTATGTTGATTTTTCTTCTTTTCAACTTTTTCCTCCTTTTCTCTGTCAAACAGCGCCTACTACCACATATGAAGATAAATACAATTTATTTCACATATTAATGTCACATTAAAACTGGTTGTTATCAGTTTATAGCAAAAACAATTGGAAAATAAGAGTAAAAGAAAAAAATACTTTTTTGGGGAGAATATAATTATTGGGAAACTATTATTGTCCAGAATTATTACCCACCAGGGTTTAAAAAAAAAAACACACAACCCTGTTTCATAAAATCTTTAGATGTGGTGTTTATGTTTATGTTCTCTACTACCTGTTTTACTTTGATCTTGTATGTTTCATTGTTTAAAATAAAGTTATTGAGGAATAAAAGAAAACATGAGAAGAGGATGGAACTGCTGTGCAAACTGACTTCAAAATAAGGGCAGTCGTTGCTCAAACTTAAAACGTCAAACTTTATTCGACTGATGATTAACAAACAAGCCGAGTAAATTAGCATTCAGAATTTATCTGGAAAAAGGAGTAGAAGCTAAATGCGCTACACGTCTTTGGGGGTTAGCAAATGTGCTAAAGAACTATGCTAAGTGGTAGCTCTGCTATTAGCGGACGTGTTCCCACCACTGGATGTTTGCAGCATTTTCTGGACCATATTTGACAAACTGTTGGTCATTTTTCAGCTCAGAGCTGCTGAATCTGTTTTTACCTACGCAGAAGCTGCTGCCTCATAATTATTCACACCTCTTTAGGCCACGCCCCCTGGAGACACCTCATGATTAATGATGTCTGGTTCAGTTGCTTCCTCCTCTCCTCTTCCTCAGGGCCGAACCGCTCCAAACTGCAGGACATGCTGGCTAACCTGCGGGACACCGAGGAGCCGCCGGCCGTGTCGCCTCCGTCCCGCCCGAGCGTTCCCAAACTGAGCGAACAGGAAGTGGGCCGGCCAGATGACGGTAAGGTCCAACCCCTCCGCCGCATCGTTGCGCTGCAGCACGGCTACATTCCTGCTGTTGGTCACTGCAGAGCCAGTGGCGTTCCTGCCGTCTGGAGGGAAGTCCTTCATCCTGGGCAGAGTGGACGAGGCCGTCTCTAATGAGCTGGTACTGGGAGAACTGGAGAGCTGGGAGAACTGGCCCAGCTGACGGTCGCCAACGAGGCGGAGAGTCTGGGATATGACGTGAGTCCAGAGACATGTTCCTGTTGGATGGCTGGTTGGATTACTGGTTGGTTGGCTGGTTGGATGGTAGGTTGGATGGCTGGTTGGATGGTTGGTTGGATGGTAGGTTGGATGGCTGGTTGGATGGTTGGTTGGATTACTGGTTGGATGGCTGGTTGGATTACTGGTTGGTTGGTTGGCTGGTTGGTTGGATGGCTGGTTGGTTGGATGGCTGGTTGGATGGTTGGTTGGATGGTAGGTTGGATGGCTGGTTGGATGGTTGGTTGGATGGTAGGTTGGATGGCTGGTTGGATGGTTGGATTACTGGTTGGATGGCTGGTTGGATTACTGGTTGGTTGGTTGGCTGGTTGGTTGGATGGCTGGTTGGTTGGATGGCTGGTTGGATGGTTGGTTGGATGGCTGGTTGGATGGTTGGTTGGATGGCTGGTTGGATTACTGGTTGGTTGGTTGGTTGGCTGGTTGGTTGGATGGCTGGTTGGTTGGATGGCTGGTTGGATGGTTGGTTGGATGGCTGGTTGGATGGCTGGTTGAATGGTTGGTTGGATTACTGGTTGGATGGCTGGTTGGATGGCTGGTTGTATGGCTGGTTGGATGGTTGGTTGGATGGCTGGTTGGATTACTGGTTGGTTGGTTGGTTGGCTGGTTGGTTGGATGGCTGGTTGGTTGGATGGCTGGTTGGATGGTTGGTTGGATGGCTGGTTGGATGGCTGGTTGGATGGTTGGTTGGATTAGTGGTTGGATGGCTGGTTGTATGGTTGGTTGGATTACTGGTTGGTTGGTTGGATGACTGGTTGGATGGTTGGTTGGATGGTTGGTTGGATGGTTGGTTGGTTGGATGGCTGGTTGGATGGTTGGTTGGATGGCTGGTTGGATGGTTGGTTGGATGGTTGGATGGATGGCTGGTTGGTTGGTTGGATGGTTGGATGGATGGCTGGTTGGATGGTTGGATGGCTGGTTGGATGGTTGGTTGGATGGCTGGTTGGATGGTTCCTTGGATGGCTGGTTGGATGGCTGGTTGGATGGTTGGTTGGATGGTTGGTTGGATGGTTGGTTGGTTGGATGGCTGGTTGGATGGTTGGTTGGATGGTTGGTTGGATGGCTGGTTGGATGGTTGGTTGGATGGTTGGTTGGATGGTTGGTTGGATGGCTGGTTGGATGGCTGGTTGGATGGCTGGTTGGATGGTTGGTTGGATGGCTGGTTGGATGGTTGGTTGGATGGCTGGTTGGATGGCTGGTTGGATGGCTGGTTGGATGGTTGGTTGGATGGTTGGTTGGATGGCTGGTTGGATGGTTGGTTGGATGGCTGGTTGGATGGTTGGATGGATGGCTGGATGGATGGTTGGTTGGTTGGATGGATGGCTGGTTGGATGGTTGGATGGATGGCTGGTTGGATTGTTGGATGGATGGCTGGTTGGATGGTTGGTTGGTTGGATGGCTGGTTGGTTGGTTGGATGGATGGCTGGTTGGATTGTTGGATGGATGGCTGGTTGGATGGTTGGTTGGTTGGATGGCTGGTTGGTTGGTTGGATGGTTGGATGGATGGCTGGTTGGATGGTTGGTTGGTTGGAAGGCTGGTTGGTTGGTTGGATGGTTGGATGGATGGCTGGTTGGATGGATGGCTGGTTGGTTGGTTGGATGGATGGCTGGTTGGATAGTTGGATGGTTGGATGGTTGGATGGCTGGTTGGATGGTTGGATGGATGGCTGGTTGGTTGGTTGGATGGATGGCTGGTTGGATGGTTGGTTGGTTGGATGGCTGGTTGGTTGGTTGTTGGATGGATGGCTGGTTGGTTGGTTGGATGGTTGGATGGATGGCTGGTTGGATGGTTGGTTGGTTGGAAGGCTGGTTGGTTGGTTGGATGGTTGGATGGATGGCTGGTTGGATGGTTGGTTGGTTGGAAGGCTGGTTGGTTGGTTGGATGGATGGCTGGTTGGATGGTTGGTTGGTTGGAAGGCTGGTTGGTTGGTTGGATGGTTGGATGGATGGCTGGTTGGATGGTTGGTTGGTTGGAAGGCTGGTTGGTTGGTTGGATGGATGGCTGGTTGGATGGTTGGTTGGTTGGATGGCTGGTTGGTTGGTTGGATGGATGGCTGGTTGGATGGTTGGATGGTTGGATGAACAGACCGCCTCCTGTCTCCCCAGATGGCCTCCAACTCGGAGGCTCTGCGGAAAACGTGGAACCCAAAGTTCGCCCTGCGGAGCCACTTCGACTCGGTGCGCGGCCTGGCGTTCCACCCGGTGGAGCCGGTTCTAGTCACGGCGTCCGACGACCACACCCTGAAGCTCTGGAACCTGCAGAAGACGGCGCCCGCTAAGAAGTGAGGTGCCACGCCCACCGCGGTGTTAGCTGCACTTTACTTGACCCCAGAACAAGGCGGCTGTATTGTGATGTGTTCGCTGCTCCAACAAAGTGGGAATTTCGCTTCTGATACATTTGAACAATACAGAATTTTCCATTATATTTCTGAATTTGTAACTGATGTAATTCTCAGTCTGGCCTGAGGGGGGCAGTGTTTTCTGCTGGAGATGCTTTAACGTGATGAAGACAATGAGAGGCGGAAGGTTCAGACCCAGTTTGTGAGGCTGGGAGCTATGGGCAGCGCTTCGGTTGGACTGGGTTTCATCTGAACTTCCTGTTCTGTTCCTCCAGGTGTTCAGCGTTAGACGTGGAGCCCATCTACACCTTCAGGGCTCACAGGTGAGCTGCCCCGACCCATGCCCCCTAGTGCCTACCCCCGTAGACACTAGGGGGCATGTTTGGTTCGACTGAAATACACTCTGCAGACTGAAATCCGCTCCATGTTTTCCTACAAACGTTCCTGTTTTTATCACTATCAAACCAATCCACTCCTGATTGGTTCAAATCAGATTCTGTTGGAATATTTGGATTGGATCAGAACCTAGATTGGGTCAGAACCCACCTGGACTTGGTTTTGGCCGGGTCAGAACCGGTTCTAACGGTACTGTCTCTGTGTGCAGCGGCGCCGTCCTCAGTGTCACCCTGAGCTCCAGCGGCGCCCAGTGCTTCAGCGGCGGCTCGGACGGAACCATCCAGAGCTGGAACACCCCCAGCCCCAACGTCGACCCATACGACTCCTACGGTACGGCCCGGTACGGCCCAGCCCGGCCCGGCTCGGCCCGGCTCGGCCCGATGGAGCCCTCCTCTAACTATGGCTTGTCTGTGTCTGGCGACAGAGGCCTCCGTCCTGCGGGGGGCGCTGCGCGGCCACTCGGACGCTGTGTGGCGGCTGGTCTACAGCTCGCCTCACCACCGCCTTCTGTCCGCCTCGGCCGACGGGACGGTCCGGCTCTGGAACGCCGCCGACGTCTGTCCGGCGCTGGCCGTGTTCAACGAAGACGGAGGTGAGGGCCCACATCCATGCATGTGGCGGGCCGGTTCTGGCCCACGGGCCTTGGGTTTGACGGCAGCGCCAGATGGTGTGGTTCTGTGAGAGAAGTTCTGCTGATGACCCGGTCGGGTCCAGGTTGCAGACCCTGTGTTGTGGTTCTGTTGCAGACCTAGGGGTCGCGACCTCTGTGGACCTGGTGAGCAGCGACCCAGCCTACATGGTGACTTCGTTTGACTCGGGTCGCATCGGACTCTTCAATATGGAGACGCAGCAGCTGGTTCTGAAGTTCCACTCCGCTGGGCCTGCAGGTAGGACAGGCTGGAGGGAAAACCCGGCATGGATCAGGGCATGCTTCGGAGCTGGAGCGGCTCCAGATGGTTTCAAATAGAACGAACGGCGCCACCCTGCTGTGCTGCACTGCATTACATTATTATGCATGGAGCTTAAAACTATTAACTGTAAAGTTCTTGATTTCATTCATAATAAAAATACAAATCCCAGCAGGAGCAGCTTCCTGAGCTCGCTGCAGGGGGCGCCGCTTCCACAGCTACACTGGGTTATTTATCCTGTCATAAAAGAAGGAAATGGGTCATATTCATTCATTCATTCATTCATTCATTCATTCATTCATCCATTCATTCATTCATAAATGGTTCAAACTAACTACTTCATTGGCAAACAAAATATTTAGCATCAATCTAAATATTAAATCTGTGATTCCACAGTATTTGGCTAAATATGAGGTAAACATTTAGCATGAAGCTAAATAATCAGCTGATCTGATTTTCACCATGTCATTTCCTGAGTGAAATGCTGTCGGTTTCCTGTGAGTGTACCCAAACGCCTCGCTGTACTCTGATACCGGTCGGATCCGATCCCGCCCACCAGTGGTTAGCGGACCTATGATAGGTCTGTCTTGTTTCTGGGTCAACCGGGTTCTGGTGAGGTCCAGATTCTGACCTGCTGGGTTTCTGTCTCTCCAGAGTGTCCCTGTAAGATCAACCGGGTACTGAGCCACCCCACGCGGCGATCACGTCACTGCCCAGGAGGACCGCCACATCCAGTTCTTCGACAACAACACAGGTGGGAGCGCCCCTGCTGGTCCTGCCCCTGGTCCCGGTCCTCCTAACCGGGTTCTGTGTTCCTCAAGGAAAACCGATCCACTCCATGGTGGCGCACCTGGACGCGGTCACCTGCCTGTCTGTGGACCCGAATGGGCTCTACCTGATATCAGGAAGTGAGTAACACTCGGCTCGGAGTCACTCCAGAACAAACGTTCCCCCCTCAGAGCACACCCCCCCCCCCCCCCCCCTCAGAGCACCAACCCCCCCCCCCCCCCTCAGAGCACTGACCCCCCCACCCCCCCCCCCCCCCACCCCCTCAGAGCACCGACCCCCCTTCCACTGATTCCTTTTAAAATAAGAAAATAAACAGTTTTTAGCCTTAATGCAGTAACAGCATTCTTTAGTGAATCTTCACCAATCAACAGAGTTTGTCATATAAAGATGTTTCCATCTTAAATGTAAAGTATTTATATTTATTGTTCAGGTTTGTCTTCATTTCTGCTCCAGTTATCAATGAATCGGGGACTAAATGAATCAGATTCCATGGTTTCGGCGTTAGTGGGGTGCTTTTCCCAGGATGCAGCTCCTGCTTCCTGAGGAACTGAAATATTCCCAGGAATGTTCTGCATCCTGATTGGCTGTCTCCCTGCCAGGCCATGACTGCTCCATCCGGCTGTGGAACATGGAGAGCAAGACCTGCATCCAGGAATTCACCGCCCACCGGAAGAAGTTTGACGAGTCCATCCACGATGTGGCGTTCCATCCCACCAAGTGCTACATCGGCACCGCCGGCGCCGACGCGCTCGCCAAGGTCTTCGTATGATCCGGATCCGCAGGGGCCGCCGCCACGCTGACCCGATTGGACCCGGCTGGACCGGACCAGAGCCGGGCCGGCCGCGTCCCGCCCCGACTCCGAGGGAACCGGCAGGAACCGGAAGCAGCTTTTGCTCTGATCCCGGTGCGGCGTTCCGCCGCTGGGATTTCTCTGTGTTTATGACGTGCCTTTTTCCTCAGAGCAGACGTTCCTTTAGCCGTTCACCGGCAGAACCCGGCCAGAACCATGAGCAGAACCCAACGCGTCCAGGTTCGGCCCGGCGGTCCGGTTCTGCCCCCTGCAGGCCGACCGGAGAGTTTTTCTTGGAAGGTTCATTCCAGTTTGTTTCAGGACTTTTCTCTCTGTCAGTCGTGTCGGTTCTCCTGGAGTTCTGGACCCGGTTCTGATCCCGGTTCCAGGCGGCCTGTCGGACTTGGAGAGGAAGAGGAAGTCCTGCGGCAACGCTCAGATTCTTATTGCTTCTGTTGATTCCTGTCCGGCTGAGCGGGCGGGTCGGTGTCAGATGTTCTGGTTCTGTTGGTTCTGGTTGGTTTTCTACATTTGTTCCTGCTGGGATGTTTCTGGACTCGTTACTCTGGGAAGCAGCAGCTGCCCGTTGGTGAGGAACGCCGGTGTAGACGTCGGAAACAGGAAGTGTACAGCATCTGGAGGAAACGGGACCTGAAGGGAATCTTTACGGATGTTTTCTTCTTCCTGATCCTGAAAGAAAAGTTCAGCTCTTCGGGTTCCTGAGGTTCGTTCCTCAGTTTTATCTGTTCAACTTTAAGTTTCCAGAACATTTTCCAAGCTGGATCAGCTGATTGTTCCTGAGGCAACAGGCTATAAAAATCTGCAGCCGATTATCGGATCACATTCCCACCAGAATCCGATGTCGGTGGAATTTCTGGAAATCCGGTCCGGTTCATCTCTGAGCCGATCGGTCCAGTTAGGAGATAAAAACCAGGAATCCTGCAGACGAGTCTGGAAAAAACAGAAAAAGGCAGCGTTTTTTTTTTTTCGCTGTGGAAACAGGAACCAGAGGTGTAAAAAGTGTGGCCGGGGCCATTTGTGACCCGCTGGACTGTGTTTTGGGGCCGTCCTGAACAACTGGGAAATGTTTGATTAGGATGAAATTATTTATTAAGTTCTTAAAATGATCTTCCAGAAATCAGATCAACCTGCTAACCTCCACTCTGAATCTGATCTGATTTAATCTTGTGGATTAAACAGCTGCTCTTACTGCTGGAAACAGATTTCTAGAAAATGAGTCGATTTATTTCAGTTTAGCTTGAAAGAACCGGATGCCGGCTGACACAGTCGCCCGAACCCTGGCAGGAAGTGAGATCAGCTGGCAGGAAGTGAGATCAGCTGGCAGGAAATGAGATCAGCTGGCAGGGAAGTGAGATCAGCTGGCAGGAAATTAAATCAGCTGGCAGGAAGTGAGATCAGCTGGCAGGAAGTGAGATCAGCTGGCAGGAAATGAGATCAGCTGGCAGGAAGTGAGATCAGCTGGCAGGAAGTGAGATCAGCTGGCAGGAAATGAGATCAGCTGGCAGGAAGTGAGGCGGAGCGCCGAAAGCCTCCGGCCAGCAGGTCGGATCGGACCGACCTGCGCATCCATCTCTCTTCCCAGAACTCTGTTGTTGATCATTAGCAGATGTTTAATGTACTGCGGAGCAGAAAGCTGACGTCGTTGTTCCTCCCTACATCCAGCAGGTGGCGCATGTGGCTACAATCTATGGCCACAGGCTCAGCCTCTAAAACGTGTGTCCAACTGAAGGCCCGGGGGCCAAATACGGCCCGTCGTAGCTTTTTATGTGGCCCTCTTCAGTCTAGAGTCTAGACTAAACACTAAGTGTAATTAAATATTATATTATCAATCCTATCAATGCAGTTTTTATCTGTTTACTACCAATTTGTATCAATCAGTCCGTCCAGTTTCTTGAGAATTTAGTTGATGTTTGATTATAGTCCATGATTTATACAGCGAGTAAATAAACAGTTGCATTTATAATTAGTTCCTGAAAGGACTGAAAAGATCTTCAATAATATTATGTAATTTTAAGAATTCATTGAATTCAGTTTGTGAAGAGGTTTTATCAACACATTCTGGCACAACCGGCCCTTTAAGAGCCTTCATGATCTTGATTTGGCCCAAAATGAAAATGAGTTTGACACACCCGAAGGAAACAAACACACACAGTACAACACTTTGATTCCATTGGCTGAGAGGTTGCTAGACGACTGTGCCAAATGGCATTTTTGTAAGCAAGCAGAGACGAAGTGTGAGCGCGACAAATTCAGAGGAAAAGCTTTACAAGTTTTGAGAAGAAAGAAATTCTACTTTCAAAATGAACTGAACATGTGTACTCTTGAGTTATGGCAGGAACAGATCCCCATATATGATCATTTTCACACATTTTTAGACATTTGCCTCATCTGGCTCCTTCTGCTGCAGAATTATGACGCATGTCTCACGGCGATGATGTAAAAGTTGGATAAAATGCGACATGATCGATCGGGCTGCAGACGCTCTGAAAACCGTCGGATACGATTCAGTTCCACGTCTGGAAGTGGGGCGAATCAGAACCTGTTGAGACTGATGTGGGTCGCATCCGGTTGCTCATTAAAGGTCAAAGGTCCTCCCCACTATTCCTACCATTCTGTCTCTGGAGCTTTCCCAAATAAAATTCCTCAAAGTTTAGAAATTTGAAAAATTTTCCAAAAATGACGTCAATAAGGAGCTCAGGATTTCTGAGGAAACAGGACTGACCCCTGCTGACCTTTGCTGTCCTCTGTTGACCCCTGCTGTCCTGTGCTGTCCTGTGCTGATCTTTATCAATCTGTAGCCATAAAACCAGCAGCTGATGGCAGTTTCAGGCTCCTGATCCGTCAGATGGTTCTGGACGGGCTGCTGCTGCACAGGAAGTGATGTCATCAGAGAAGCACTTCCTGTTTCTTCTGATTGATTCACTGATGATCAACACAAATATTCTGAAAAGTCCAAATCAAGACGTGGCACAGAACTTTTTTCGGTCAACCTTCTTTGACACAGGAAGAATCTCCTGCAGATTCCCAAAACTTTTGGTTTGGATAAATTTGGGATGAGGATGTGACGGAATATTTTCAGAAAAAAACGGGATTTCTTTCCGTTTCCCAGCTGTGATCTGGTCCTCCTCCAGACGGGTCGCTCTGGAACGTGATTTCCGGTCCGGTCCGGTTCGGTCCGGTGCGGTCCGGTTCGGTGCGGTCCGGTCCATCATGGGTTCAAGAGTCCGGAGATCAGTCGGACCTTCAGGAACCAAATAAAACCTCAGGAACATTCAGCTGACCCAGATTCTCAGGCCAAGAACCAAACTTCAGACATGGTTCTGGTTCTGGTTCTGGCTGTAAATCCTCCTCCTTTGGTTTGTACTGGTGACCCGCTGTGGCCGAGCTGCTGCTCATGTGTTGCTTTCTTTTTCTCAAATATCACTAACAATAAAGGAGATGTTGAATGTCAGAAATTCTGGTTCCGGATGTTTTTACAGTTGGACCAGGAAGCAGAGGCGTTTCCAACCAAACTCATTTTAATTTAATAACAACGCCACTGCTTTTCATGTCAAACTGAATAAAAACTGAAATGTCGCTTTATTTGGGGACGTCCTTCTGGGGCCGGTTTGGTTGGGCTTTCAGATCCGGCCGGACTTCCTCCAGAACCTTCTGGGTGGCTCTGAAGGGAAACTGGAACGGCAAGATGCCGGCGGCCTCCAGGTCGCCCTTCAGACTGCACAGCAGCTGTTCATACTCCTGCAGGACGGAGAAGCGGGACGTCAGAGACACGCGGGACATCAGAAACAAGCGGGAGGCTGCAGGTAGACTGACCTGGGCGCCCTGGTCCAGGTCCAGCTGCAGAGCCTCCATGGCGGTCCGTTTGGACTCCAGAATCTCCTGGAAACAGGTTTCAGACTCAGATAATCCCAGGAGAACCGGGATTCTCCTTCACTTCCTGAAAGCTGCTGGTTAGCATCAGAACCTGGAATTAGGCCATTCTGCTAGCTTATGTAGCAACATGCTAACTAGCTTCTAGCTACCTTAGCTTAAGGTTTTACTCTATGTTTTCTACTGAGGAGTTTCTCAACTATTATGAACCTGGTAGCGACTCTGATGTCATCAGTTCAGTTGTTGCTAAGCTAACAAACACTCTGTGATGTCATCAGCTCAGTTGCTAAGCTAACAAACACTCTGTGATGTCATTGGCTCAGTTGCTAAGCTAACAAACACTGTGATGTCATCAGCTCAGTTGCTAAGCTAACAAACACTGATGTCATCAGCTCAGTTGCTAAGCTAACAAACACTCTGCAATGCCATCAGTTCGGTTGCTAAGCTACCAAACACTGTGATGTCATCGGTTCAGTTGCTAAGCTAACAAACACTCTGTGATGTCAGCGGCTGAGTTGTTGCTAAGCTAACAAACACTCTGTGATGTCATCAGTTCAGTTGTTGCTAAGCTAACAAACACTCTGTGATGTCATCAGTTCAGTTGCTAAGCTAACAAACACTCTGATGATGTCATTAGTTCAGTTGCTAAGCTAACAAACACTCTGTGATGTCATCGGCTGAGTTGCTAAGCTAACAAACACTCTGTGATGTCATCGGCTGAGTTGTTGCTAAGCTAACAAACACTGTGATGTCATCGGCTGAGTTGTTGCTAAGCTAACAAACACTCTGTGATGTCATCGGCTCAGTTGTTGCTAAGCTAACGAACTCCTGCTGCTGTGCCTCCAACATTCCAGAGAAACCAGAATGATGAGTTCAGTGAGGAGGATGAAGATTTCTCTTCTGCCAGACCTTCTCCTCTCCTGCAGGGCGGATTCTAACTTTGAGTTCACAGGAAGCTGAAGAAGCCTGCTGCAGACAGGAAGTACTGAGAGTAGAAATACTTCAACATGGTTTTGCTCCAGTGAAAGTCAAATCTCATACAGCTGACTGAACAACCGTCTGGTTTCCTTCAGGATGAATCAGCTGCTCCTGAGTTAAACTCCTCCTGGTGTTTAACTGCCGGTCAGAAGTTCTGGTGCTGCCCAGCGGAGCGGCCCTCCGGCCTCTTACCTGCAGCTTGTAGGCGGCGCTGCTGCGCGCCGTGGGCTCCACGCTGCAGACGGACAGCGCGGCGCTCAGCTGCGCCTCCTTCTTCTCCAGAGTCTGGCTCAGCGCCTCCAGCTTCCTCTGCAGCAGGATCTTCTTAAGGCCGCTCCTCTGCTGGACGTCCAGGATGCTCTGCGTCTGCCTCCTCAGCAGCTCGTCACGCTCCTGCTGCACCTGCGGGGAACACCTGGAGGGGTCGGCAGGGAGGAGCAGAGAGCGAGGAGTGTGAGGAGGGAGGGAGAGGTTTACCTTCTGGAAGGCCTGCAGCAGCAGCTCGTGTTCCACCGTCAGGTCTCTGAGCTCCTGATCAACCAGCTTCTGCTGAGCTCGGTACTCCTGCTCACACACCATCATCGTCACCATCGGCGCTGAGCAGCTTCCAGGTGTTGGCTCCGCCCCCTTACCTCCATCCTCTGCTTGGAGTGCTGGTGCTCCTGTAGCCGTCTGTGCAGCTCCGGCAGCTTCTGCTGGACCTCCTGCAGCGTCGTCTTCAGATGCTGGTTCTCCTGCTCAGCTGCTGAGATCTTCTTCTCCCACCGCAGCTTCTGGTTCTGCAGCTTCTTCAGCTCGCCCTGGAGCAGAGAGGGAGGGCTCAGGGGACCCAGTGGGATAAACTCCAGAGGATCCAGTGGGATCTACTCCAGAGGATCCAGTGGGATCTACTCCAGAGGATCCAGTGGGATTACTCCAGAGGATCCAGTGGGATCTACTCCAGAGGGATCTACTCCAGAGGATCCAGTGGGATCTACTCCAGACAATCCAGTGGGATCTACTCCAGAGGATCCAGAGGGATCTACTCCAGAGGGGATCTACTACTCCAGAGGATCCAGTGGAATCTACTCCAGACAATCCAGTGGGATCTACTCCAGAGGATCCAGTGGGATCTACTCCAGACAATCCAGTGGGATCTACTCCAGAGGATCCAGTGGGATCTACTCCAGAGGATCCAGTGGGATCTACTCCAGAGGATCCAGTGGGATTTACTCCAGAGGGATCTACTCCAGAGGATCCAGTGGGATCTACTCCAGACAATCCAGTGGGATCTACTCCAGAGGATCCAGAGGGATCTACTCCAGACAATCCAGTGGGATCTACTCCAGAGGATCCAGAGGGATCTACTCCAGACAATCCAGTGGGATCTACTCCAGAGGATCCAGTGGGATCTACTCCAGAGGATCCAGTGGGATCTACTCCAGACAATCCAGTGGGATCTACTCCAGACAATCCAGTGGGATCTACTCCAGAGGATCCAGGGGATCTACTCCAGACAATCCAGTGGGATCTACTCCAGAGGATCCAGTGGGATCTACTCCAGAGGATCCAGTGGGATTTACTCCAGAGGATCTACTCCAGAGGATCCAGTGGGATCTACTCCAGACAATCCAGTGGGATCTACTCCAGAGGATCCAGAGGGATCTACTCCAGTGGACCCAGTGGGATCTACTTGGGTAGATCCCAGAGGGACCAACTAAAGACACCAGAGGCAGCACTACGATGGTTCATCTACCTTCCAGGTGTGCTGCTCGTAGTGCTTTGTGTCCAGGAATTCCTCAAACGTCCCTTCTGTCCGTTCTCTCCTGTTGTCGTGTTCCTTGTTCAGGGACACCAGGTGACATTTCTTGAAGGTGTCGATCTCCGTCAGAGCGTTCATCAGCTTCCTCTGGAACATCTCTGCCAGGGACCGTATGGTGACCAGCTTCTGCACCTCCAGCACTGAACAGGAACGATGAGGAAGACCAGGAAGGAAACCCGGGAGGAAGCACCGAGCTGCACTCACCTTGCATCCGGCGCTCAAACTCTCCGCCGAGCCTCATCAGCTCCCTCTGGTGGTTCTGGGGAGGAAGAGCAGGCATGAGACGGAAGCCAAAGCTTGAAGCCGGAGCAGAGGATCGTCTTCTCACCAGCTTCAGCATCTTGATGGAGGCGTGCTCCTGGAGCCTCTTCTCTCTGTTGTCCATTTGCAGATCCCGGAGCTGCCGGCGCAGATCCAGCTCCACGTCCGTGCTCTGCTTCTGCTGCAGTGAGCGGCACGTCACGGCGTCCGTCTTCACCTCAGAGACGGCGTTGTGCTGCTCGGACAGGACGTGCTTCATCTTCTGCTTGTAGACCTGAAAACCCGACAGAGTCAGGATCGGACCGGGAGAACCGCAGGACCGGAAGAACCGCAGGACCACCTCGCAGGGTCAGTGGAGGACTCACAGTCATCTCCTCTCTGTGTTGCTCGTCGACCTCTGACCTCTCTGCAGTGGTATTCCTCAGCTGGATCTCGGACTCCTCCAGGTTCTTCTTGATCGTCTCCCAAACGATCTTGGTCTTGTCCCGCTCCAGCTGGAAGAGGCTCTTTTCCTTCCGCACCGTGTCCAGCTCCTCCTGGATCCGGAGGGCGAAATCCCACAACTGCAACACATTGCAGACAATCAGGGCGGGATTAACCAGGAAACTGCAAAGGAATTAATCTGGTTTTAATCTGGTGTTGAATGACCCCGGATTAAAACCAGTCAAACTGACCCAGTTCATTCAAATCGACCCGGATATAAATGGAAAATTAAGAAAGTTACTTTAGGTTTGGGCCTTCAGCCAATCAGCACTAAGGACAGCGAATGGCGTTCATGGATTGGCTGCTTTGCAAATCCCAGCCAATAGCGTGTCAGATGTCATCAGGGTTTGAACCAGAAAACGATCAGATTTTCATCAAATCGTCTGGAGTGGCGCCTGCAGACGAACCATGAACCAGCCAGAGTCCAAAAGCTCAACTATTATCTGACTTCAGTGGAAACTCATTTCAAACGTGTCTGAATTCAGGAAAACGTGTAGAAATGTACTTTGAATAATGAGACTGCTGCTGTAGAGGATAAAGATGAGCGCTGCATCCCTGGCGCTCATTCATTTAACAAAACTACGCTTCAAATTCCCCACAGGAAGATTCAGCCTGTTCTGGAGTTCTACCCAAATTAAGCTTTAAAATGTTAGCTCCTGCAGGTCCTCCACCATCTAACAGTCGCATGTTTGTTCTGCCGGTTTGCACGGTTCCATCAGGTCCAAACTCTGAACACCAGCTAGCCTTGTTAGCATCAGCAGGAAGTGCTACCTGATCCTTGGACATGTCCTGTATGGGCGCAGAGTCCAGCAGCATGAAGGGGTTCACCTTCCCGCCTTTCCCTTTTTTGCCCTTTTTGCCTTTCTTTGGAGGCTGAAGAAGGAAAACACAATTTGAGCTGCTGATGCTAAGCTAACATGCTAACGAGACATAATTCAGAATCTAACAGTTAATAAATTGATCTCATATTGCTGAACATGTAGTTTCCAGTAAAGTGTGAACATTTTCTCACCATTGTGGCTCACTGATCCGCTTCTCCCAGCAGAAGAAAATATAAAAGTTTAACTGTTGAAACAAACCAGAATGTGCTGCCATAGCAACGGGACAAAGAAATGTAAAACATGCAGCATTTGCTGCACAGTCTCTGAAATGCAACCGAAACATATTTAGAAAAATGTCTTTGAGATAGTCTTACAGTTTTGTAGTGAATATATATTTGGTTCTGTGGATTTAATTGTTTTCCCATAATTATCTTATAATTATGGCTTTTATTTTGTGTTATTCTGTGGTTGACAGCATCATCTCTACTGTCATCTGTTGGGGCAGCAGCATCAGAACCAGGGATTTAAAGAACGCTGGTTCTGTTCTGGTTCTGGTTCTGTTCTGGTTCTGATTCTGTTCTGGTTCTTGTTCTGGTTCTGATTCTGTTCTGGTTCTGTTGTGGTTCTGGTTCTGATTCTGTTCTGGTTCTGGTTCTGTTTGGGGGACGACACAAAGGGGGATTCTTTAAACGTTGACTAATGAGACCAGAGGCTTCTTCAGATTCACTGTGATACAGACTGATGCAGAAGACCTTTCCTGCCAACAGCCATCAGCATCGACAGTAACTTTTGAAGAATCTGAATTAATGAGATACAACAACATTTAATTTCCCTTTGGGTTCAATAAAGTATGTTTGAATCAGAACCTTGAGTTTGGATTTATGTTTTAAGCGGCACAACTGGAGCCTGCAGTGCGCCGTTTTCCAGTAGGGGGCAGTAAAGCGCCCATAGCGCCAGTAAAGAAGAGCTGGTCTGTGATTGGTTAGAGTTGATACGGTATAAACAAAAGCTGAGCCCAAACTGCTCAAGTACACTTGGCTGCTTATGGAGGTTTTAGGGGTCAAAGGTTAAAGGTTACGGAATATTGCTCCTTCGGGGAACCTCTGCCTCGCTGCTTTAGCTCCGGTTTCCGCAGTTCACGTCATGTTTCAGGCTCCGTTGCTGGGAGGCTAATGTGGCTAAAGCTAGCTCAGAGCTAAAGTCCGGTAGCTTTTAAATGAAGTTCGGTTCGGTTCGGGAACTGACCCAAGTCTAAAGAGCGGTTGAGTTCGGCCCCTGGAGCCGCCATGAGCCGTTCCCCGGTGTGACTGAAGGGGGAGGATGGCAGCAGAGCTGTTCCCCGCCAAGAAGCTGGTGTCTCCGGCCTCAAGCAGCAGCAGCTCCGCCGCTTCGCTCCAGCAGCAGAACCTGAGCAACAACAACCCGGCGCCGGGCTGCAGCTGGCAGGGCCTGTTCCCCACCATCCGGGAGAGGTGAGTGGGTACCGGGGTACCGGCGCTCCCCGGGGTACCGGCGCTCCCCGGGGTACCGGCGCTCCCCGGGGTACCGGCGCTCCCCGGGGTACCGGCGCTCCCCGGGGTACCGGCGCTCCCCGGGGTACCGGCGCTCCCCGGGGTACCGGCGCTCCCCGGGGTACCGGCGCTCCCCGGGGTACCGGCGCTCCCCGGGGTACCGGCTCCCGGTCAGAAAGTCATCAAAATTTAGTCTAGTTTTTATGAAACTTTCAAATTTAATAAATTAAAAGTCAGAAAACAAATAAATGGTATAATAACTGAATGCAGAGAAAGTTTTATTCATTGTTATGAAATGTTTTTCATTGCTGGTTCCGTCCAGACTAATTGAAGTTATTGCAATAATAATAATAATGTTGTTTTGAGACCATTTTCCATAATCCAAGAACACAATAAACTTTGAACTCTAATAAACATTTAATTCTGGAACCAGAAGACTTTTTGAATATCCAAAAGAATTAAATAAAATTAAAAGTCTCTGTAAACAAAACTGAAACCAAATCACAACAAAACATTTATCATCCAGTTTTTGCCAGAAAAGGAAAAATAATAAATCCTGCTGGTAGAAACTATTCAGTTTGTTTCAGTTTATCCCAGTGATTGCTGCTGTAGCTACGGACGAATTTCTCTACCGGAAGATGAAATAAGAATATTTGTGGAAATCTGTGATGAATGGTTATGACTCATATGAAGAGTTTCCTCTCAGCTGGAAATTCACATTTTATCATTTGAAAATCAAAAAAAGTTAAGCTGGAGTTGAAATTTCAGACTTGTTTAGTAATTAACATAAATAAATATGAATGACACTCCATTATTTACACAAGCAGATTTTTACCGTAAAATGTGCAGAAATGTGAGGCGACATTTTGACTTCATTAATCTCAGGTCTGGAATCTGCTGCTTGTTTTCACCTGAAATTAACATTTTCTTTAAATTTTAGATTTTTATTTTATCCTGATCCAAAAATAATAAACACAGGGATGTTTCTTCCGAACCAGCCGACCAGCCGGGGTAAAGGCGTCTGGAGCTGCAGCTTTATGAACTTTAACTGAATTTAGGTGTAATTCAAGTAAAATAAAAACCTTAAACTAAGTGCAGTTAAAAAGTAGAAATGATTATCGAGAAACTGTGTTTCTGTCATTTCTGTGAAGTTTTGGTTCATATTTCTGTCTGTAGGAATTCAGTCATGTTCAACAACGAGATGATGGCGGACGTTCACTTCGTGGTCGGACCGCCGGGCGCCACTCAGAGGGTTCCTGGACACAAGGTCGAGTCCCGACAGCTTCTAGGGCGAGATCTCTAGAGATAGATGTATAGAAACAGATCTGCTGCAGAGCTGCTCATATTTAATGTTTAGGGTATTAAAGCTTCTTCACTGCCTTCGTGACTTTAAACCAGAATTATTATTATTAGTATTATTATTATTATTATTCTATTACAGCCGTTTCCTGCAGGGGGCGACTCGTTGCGTCTAAAGTCTTTTAGAAACCAGGTTCTGTTGGCTTCTGACCCGGTTCCGGTTCTGCTGTTCCTCTCGGCAGTACGTTCTGGCCGTGGGCAGCTCCGTGTTCCATGCCATGTTTTACGGCGAGCTGGCCGAGGACACGGAGGAGATCCGGATCCCGGACGTGGAGCCGCCGTCCTTCCTGGCCATGCTGAAGTGGGTCGGACTATCCGTTCGGACCTCAGAACCAGAACCGGTCTGCTAACCCGGCCTCTCCTCCACAGGTACATCTACTGTGATGAGATCGACCTGTGCGCCGACACGGTGCTCGCCACCCTCTACGCCGCCAAAAAGTACATCGTGCCTCACCTGGCGCGGGCCTGCGTCAACTTCCTGGAAACGAGCCTGAGCGCCAAGAACGCCTGCGTGCTTCTGTCGCAGAGCTGCCTGTTCGAGGAGCCGGACCTGACGCAGCGCTGCTGGGAGGTCATCGACGCGCAGGCCGAGCTGGCGCTGCGCTCCGAGGGCTTCTGCGACATCGACGCGCAGACGCTGGAGAGCATCCTGCGACGGGAGACGCTCAACGCCAAGGAGATGGTCGTGTTCGAGGCGGCGCTGAGCTGGGCGGAGGCCGAGTGCCAGCGCCGCGACTTGCCACCCTCCATCGACAACAAGCGGCTGGTGCTGGGCAAGGCCATCTACCTGATCCGCATCCCCGCCATGGCGCTGGAGGACTTCGCCAACGGCGCGGCGCAGTCCGGCGTGCTGACGCTCAACGAGACCAACGACATCTTCCTGTGGTTCACGGCGTCCCGCAAGCCGGAGCTGCTGTTCTGCACCAAGCCGCGGAAGGGGCTGGCGCCGCAGCGCTGCCACCGCTTCCAGTCCTGCGCTTACCGCAGCAACCAGTGGCGCTACCGCGGCCGCTGCGACAGCATCCAGTTCGCCGTGGACCGCCGCGTCTTCATCGCCGGCTTCGGCCTGTACGGCTCCAGCTGCGGCTCGGCCGAGTACAGCGCCAAGATGGAGCTGAAGCGGCAGGGAGTGCCCATGGCGCAGCGCGTCATCAAGTTCTTCTCCGACGGCTCCAGCAGCACCTTCCCGGTCTGGTTCGACTACCCGGTCCAGATCGAGCCCGACACCTTCTACACGGCCAGCGTGGTTCTGGACGGCAACGAGCTCAGCTACTTTGGCCAGGAGGGCATGACGGAGGTCCAGAGCGGCAAGGTCACCTTCCAGTTCCAGTGCTCCTCCGACAGCACCAACGGGACCGGGGTCCAGGGCGGCCAGATCCCAGAACTCATCTTCTACGCCTGAGCCGGGTCGCCGCGGGAAGCCGGGGGACTACTTCCAGCGGCGGATGAATACACTAACGGTCTGAGTGACAAAACGGAGCCAAACTTTGCTCCATATTTTCATTTGTTTGTGCCGCAATTATTTTAAACGTTATGAAAGTTTCAGAGGTCATGAAAGGTCAAGCAGACCCTCTTCTGGGTGCTTTGAGACGTCGTTGACCTCTGACCTCTGGACTCTTGATTATCTTCTAATGGCAGCACAGATAAAGTTTTGCTGACACCAGTTCATTTATAGATTATTGATTATTAATCTCTGAAGGCGGTTCCGGTCTGAAGTAAGGTCGGGAAATGAAGCAGAACCCGACCGGATCTCTGCGTCGGACCTCCCAGTGCCTTAATGACGTGTAGATCCGGGTCTGCTGAGCCGGGTCAGAACCGTTTTCAGGTTCAGATCTGTGTTGATCCGCGGGTCGTTTCAGTCGGTTTCGACCCGTCGTGTAGAAGAAAATGGTTCTGATCTGCTGGGTTCTGGTTCACCTCCAGAACCAGAACTGATCCACTTCCTGCTCTCAGAGGAGCAGTTCCTGTTGGGATCGGGTCAGAACCTCAGCTAGATCGACCAGACCACTGGGACCCGGTCGTGGTTCTGATGGTGCTGCTGCTCCTCAGTTTGTTGCCTTAGTGAAGCTGCTGAGTGGCGCAGTTCCTGCTGCAGCCTGAAGGTGGCAGTGTTTGCTGTTACCTGGAGCTGGAGCTTCCCCTTTCTGAGGTTCTGGATGAGGTTCTGCCATCGTTTGGACCTGAAGCTCATTGCTTTTTCTTCATTTAATCACCTAGAAACGGGTTGAACCCGGTTCACACGTTCCTTTAGTTTTGTCTGTTTTCCTGTTTTGTGTTTCCTGTTTCCTGTTTTCTGCCTCCATCCTGGATGAAACTCGGTGGCCTTATCTAACTCATGTAGTGATGAAATAAAAAGTTTAAAAAGTTTATTTTTGCTGCGTTTTACCTGAAGAAAATGTTGCAGAAATAAACTGGAGACATGAAGAATTCAGCAAACGTTCTGGTTCTAGTTCTGGTCCTGCGGTGAACGGGTCCAGCAGTTGGGTCTGTGAAGGTTCTGGAGGATCCAGAAAGCTTGTTCTGGATCTGGATCTGGAGGGAACCAGGAGATTCCTGCGGATCTGACAAGCTGTTGCAGGAAACTGAAGCCAGTCGGATCAGAGGAGACGCCAAAGTTCTGCCAGATGTTCTGACCGTACAGAACCGGTTTCTGTGGACCAACATCTGCTTCACTTACCTGGAACTGTGGAGGAAAGTAACTAGGTACTTAGTTCAGGTGTAATGAGATACATGTTACCTGTATTTACAGGGAAAAATCTGAGTGAATCATTTTGTTACATTTCATGGGATGAAAACTGCAGGAAACCCTGGAGACCTTTAAATTACACAAAAATGCTACTAAACTAAAAACGGTTTGAAATTAATATGTTTTGTTAAAACAACTTTCTGCTCATAAACTAAAACATAGTAAAAGTTTAACAAGGTAAGTTTTTATTTGAGTTACATTTTGCACTGGTAACATTACGAGTTTTTAAGTATTTTGTTTTTCAAAGTAACTTAGATTATTTCTCAAGCTGCAGATTCTCCTTCCGGGCCACAAGGCGGCGCGCTGCAGTGAAACGGCTCATCTCAGAAGAAGACAGTCAGTCCAAAGGCTGATCCGCCTGTTGGATTCGGAACTTTGTGAGAGTCCTGTTGGACCGAAGCAGCGCCATGAACCGGCTGAAGCTCATCTCCGGACACCTGAGTCCCGGCCTCCGGAGCTCCGACTGCGGCTGCGCGGCGCCCAGCCCCGGGGACGAGGTGGTGGTGGTCCACGGCCGGAGGACCGCGATCGGAAAGGCCAAAAAAGGAAGTTTTAAGGTTCGTACGGTCCGAGAAAACAGCAGAACCCGAACAATACCGGACTTGACCGAGTTAAGCCGATGTTCCAACCTGTCGCCGCAAGCCCCGCCCCCTGCCGGTAGACTCCGCCCACTGAGTGGAAGTGGGATGTTGCGTAGATTTATTAAAGTCAAACTGATTTTATAGAAAGAGACTGAAGATGAGATATAAATATTTGAAGGCTATTGGAAATAAAATCTATCATTATGATGAAAGTTTTCTGATTAATCGCTAACTAGCAGGTTAAAGTTGATCCACTGGGATAATTGGGACTAATCCCAGTCAGGTCCTGATTTTCTTTGGAAGCAGACTGGGATTGAATGTTCCGGTTTAAATCTGAAACAGATTCATTCACTGGTTTGAACCGGGACTGGTTCAGAGGCCCGGAGGGGCCACATGCTAACAAACCGGCTTCCTGCAGGACACCACGCCGGACGAGCTGCTGAGCGCCGTGATGACGGCCGTCCTGGAGGACGTGGGACTGTCCCCGGAGCAGCTGGGGGACGTCTGTGTGGGTGAGTGTAATACCCAGCCTGGCCTGAAGGGGCACCATCGTCCTGCTAACGAGGCTATCTGTCTGCAGGAAACGTTCTGCAGCCTGGAGCCGGAGCACTGATGGCCCGAGTGGCTCACTTCCTGAGGTTAGGATCAAGGGTCAGAGGTCAGGTGTAGAGGCCTTTAAAGGGGCGGGGCCTGGAGGTTCTAACAGCTGTTCTGCTTGCAGCGGTTTTCCAGAGAAGGTTCCGGTTTACACAGTGAACAGGCAATGTTCCTCTGGCCTGCAGGCGCTGCTCAACATCGCAGGTAACGCCTGACCCCTAACCCTCACCCGGCCTGACCCCTAACCCTCACCCAGCCTGAACCCTAACCCTCACCGGCCTGACCCCTAACCCTCACCCGGCCTGACCCCTAACCCTCACCCGGCCTGACCCCTAACCCTCACCCGGCCTGACTGCTTCCAGCTGGTTCCTCCGGGCCGCCGGCCCAGTCTGACCCGGTTGTTCTGTTTCTCAGGGTCCATCCGGAGCGGATCCATCCAGCTGGGCCTGGCCTGCGGGTGAGTTCCTGAAGTTTCCTTCTCTTCCCGTCAGCCGTTCAAAGTTCTCCAGACGTTCAGAGACCCGTTCACTTCGTCATCCCGACCTCTGACCTCTGGTCTGCTGCGTTTCAGAGTGGAGATGTCGCTCCGATCCATGGGGGATCCAGGAGATCTGAGCTCCGGACTGTCGGCCAACGCCAAGGCGAGGGACTGCCTGATCCCCATGGGGTGAGAGGAGGCGAGGCAGAGCCGATCGATCGATCGAGCAATAATCAATACGACCAACGGGAGGAATTACGGCTTCAGAATCATGAAGTTGATCCATCAGCAGAAAAACTCTCAGCATGAACGTCCTTCACTAAATCACTGAAGATCAGGATATTTACTGATATCCTCCTTTATTGATTGATGTTGCAACATTTTCCAATCAGCCTGATTGGCTCCGGAATCGATCCTCCATGTTTTCTGTCTCCTCAGCGTGACGTCGGAGAACGTCGCTGAGCGCTTCGCCGTCTCCCGGCAGCAGCAGGACGCCTTCGCTCTCGACTCGCACATCAAGTTTGTTTCGTTTTTTAGCTCTGGAGCATTTTGTTTTTCCTGTGGTTCTCCCAGTGTTCCCAGTTGCTCCAGGTCTGGTCTTGAGGGCCGGTGCTGACCGTGTGTCCCCGCAGGGCGGCCCGGGCCCGGGACTCGGGGCAGTTCGACCAGGAGATCGTTCCCGTCTCCGTCACGGTCCGGGACGAGTCGGGCCGGGAGCGGCGGTTGGAGGTCCGGAGGGACGAGGGAATCCGGGCCGGAACGACCCTGGAGGACCTGGCCCGGCTTCGACCCGCCTTCAAACCCGACGGAACCACTACGGCAGGTCAGAACCGCCCTCCCTGCAGCACCGTCTCCCGCCGGCGCCGCTGACTCCGCTCTGTTCCAGGAAACTCCAGCCAGGTGAGCGACGGAGCGGCAGCGGTTCTGCTGGGCCGCCGGGCCGCCGTGGAGGAACTGGGTCTGCCGGTTCTGGGCGTGCTGCGGGGAAGTGCCGTGGTGGGCGTCCCGCCGGACCTGATGGGCGTCGGCCCAGCGCTGGCCATCCCGGCCGCGCTGCGGCAAGCAGGTGAGGCGACCGGAACCTTCTGGATCAGAACCAACCCGACGGAACCAACATAACCTCCATTTTCCTCATCAGGACTGAAAGTGAGCGACATCGACATCTTCGAGATCAACGAGGCGTTCGCCAGCCAGGTGTGGGTTTGTGTCAACTGTCTCCAGGTGTGTGTGTGTGTCAACTGTCTCCAGGTGTGTGTGTGTTAACTGTCTCCAGGTGTGTGTGTGTTAACTGTCTCCAGGTGTGTGTGTGTGTGTGTTAACTGTCTCCAGGTGTGTGTGTGTGTCAACTGTCTCCAGTGTGTGTGTGTGTTAACTGTCCAGGTGTGTGTGTGTTAACTGTCTCCAGGTGTGTGTGTGTTAACTGTCTCCAGGTGTGTGTGTGTCAACTGTCTCCAGGTGTGTGTGTGTGTGTGTGTGTGTGTTAACTGTCTCCAGGTGTGTGTGTGTAACTGTCTCCAGGTGTGTGTGTGTTAACTGTCTCCAGGTGTGTGTGTGTCAACTGTCTCCAGTGTGTGTGTGTGTGTGTGTTAACTGTCTCCAGGTGTGTGTGTGTGTTAACTGTCTCCAGGTGTGTGTGTGTTAACTGTCTCCAGGTGTGTGTGTGTGTGTCAACTGTCTCCAGGTGTGTGTGTGTTAACTGTCTCCAGGTGTGTGTGTGTTAACTGTCTCCAGTGTGTGTGTGTTAACTGTCTCCAGGTGTGTGTGTGTTAACTGTCTCCAGGTGTGTGTGTGTGTGTCAACTGTCTCCAGGTGTGTGTGTTAACTGTCTCCAGGTGCGTGTGTGTTAACTGTCTCCAGGTGTGTGTGTGTGTCAACTGTCTCCAGGTGTGTGTGTGTTAACTGTCTCCAGGTGTGTGTGTGTTAACTGTCTCCAGGTGTGTGTGTGTGTCAACTGTCTCCAGGTGTGTGTGTGTTAACTGTCTCCAGGTGTGTGTGGTGTGTCAACTGTCTCCAGGTGTATGTGTTAACTGTCTCCAGGTGCGTGTGTGTTAACTGTCTCCAGGTGTGTGTGTGTGTCAACTGTCTCCAGGTGTGTGTGTGTTAACTGTCTCCAGGTGTGTGTGTGTGTTAACTGTCTCCAGGTGTGTGTGTGTTAACTGTCTCCAGGTGTGTGTGTGTTAACTGTCTCCAGGTGTGTGTGTGTGTGTGTGTGTCAACTGTCTCCAGGTGTGTGTGTGTTAACTGTCTCCAGGTGTGTGTGTGTTAACTGTCTCCAGTGTGTGTGTGTGTGTTAACTGTCTCCAGGTGTGTGTGTGTGTCAACTGTCTCCAGGTGTGTGTGTGTGTGTTAACTGTCTCCAGGTGTGTGTGTGTCAACTGTCTCCAGGTGTGTGTGTGTGTCAACTGTCTCCAGGTGTGTGTGTGTGTGTGTTAACTGTCTCCAGGTGTGTGTGAACTGTCTCCAGGTGTGTGTGTGTTAACTGTCTCCAGGTGTGTGTGTGTGTCAACTGTCTCCAGGTGTGTGTGTTAACTGTCTCCAGGTGCGTGTGTGTTAACTGTCTCCAGGTGTGTGTGTGTTAACTGTCTCCAGGTGTGTGTGTGTTAACTGTCTCCAGGTGTGTGTGTGTGTGTCAACTGTCTCCAGGTGTGTGTGTGTTAACTGTCTCCAGGTGCGTGTGTGTTAACTGTCTCCAGGTGTGTGTGTGTGTGTGTCAACTGTCTCCAGGTGTGTGTGTGTTAACTGTCTCCAGGTGTGTGTGTGTGTGTGTTAACTGTCTCCAGGTGTGTGTGTGTCAACTGTCTCCAGGTGTGTGTGTTAACTGTCTCCAGGTGTGTGTGTGTGTGTTAACTGTCTCCAGGTGTATGTGTGTTAACTGTCTCCAGGTGTGTGTGTGTTAACTGTCTCCAGGTGTGTGTGTGTGTCAACTGTCTCCAGGTGTGTGTGTGTTAACTGTCTCCAGGTGTGTGTGTGTGTTAACTGTCTCCAGGTGTGTGTGTGTTAACTGTCTCCAGGTGTGTGTGTTAACTGTCTCCAGGTGTGTGTGTGTGTGTGTGTGTCAACTGTCTCCAGTGTGTGTGTGTTAACTGTCTCCAGGTGCGTGTGTGTTAACTGTCTCCAGGTGTGTGTGTGTGTTAACTGTCTCCAGGTGTGTGTGTGTGTCAACTGTCTCCAGGTGTGTGTGTGTGTGTTAACTGTCTCCAGGTGTGTGTGTGTGTCAACTGTCTCCAGGTGTGTGTGTGTCAACTGTCTCCAGTGTGTGTGTGTGTGTGTTAACTGTCTACAGGTGTGTGAACTGTCTCCAGGTGTGTGTGTGTTAACTGTCTCCAGGTGTGTGTGTGTGTGTCAACTGTCTCCAGGTGTGTGTGTGTTAACTGTCTCCAGGTGCGTGTGTGTTAACTGTCTCCAGGTGTGTGTGTGTTAACTGTCTCCAGGGTGTGTGTGTTAACTGTCTCCAGGTGTGTGTGTGTGTTAACTGTCTCCAGGTGTGTGTGTGTGTGTTAACTGTCTCCAGGTGTGTGTGTGTTAACTGTCTCCAGGTGTGTGTGTGTGTGTGTGTTAACTGTCTCCAGGTGTGTGTGTGTGTGTTAACTGTCTCCAGGTGTGTGTGTGTTAACTGTCTCCAGGTGTGTGTGTGTGTCAACTGTCTCCAGGTGTGTTGTGTGTGTGTTAACTGTCTCCAGGTGTGTGTGTGTGTGTTAACTGTCTCCAGGTGTGTGTGTGTTAACTGTCTCCAGGTGTGTGTGTGTTAACTGTCTCCAGGTGTGTGTGTGTGTGTCAACTGTCTCCAGGTGTGTGTGTTAACTGTCTCCAGGTGCGTGTGTGTTAACTGTCTCCAGGTGTGTGTGTGTTAACTGTCTCCAGGTGTGTGTGTGTGTGTCAACTGTCTCCAGGTGTGTGTGTGTCAACTGTCTCCAGGTGTGTGTGTGTTAACTGTCTCCAGGTGTGTGTGTGTGTGTCAACTGTCTCCAGGTGTGTGTGTGTTAACTGTCTCCAGGTGTGTGTGTGTGTGTGTTAACTGTCTCCAGGTGTGTGTGTGTCAACTGTCTCCAGTGTGTGTGTGTTAACTGTCTCCAGGTGTGTGTGTGTTAACTGTCTCCAGGTGTGTGTGTGTGTGTCAACTGTCTCCAGGTGTATGTGTTAACTGTCTCCAGGTGCGTGTGTGTTAACTGTCTCCAGGTGTGTGGTGTGTCAACTGTCTCCAGGTGTGTGTGTGTTAACTGTCTCCAGGTGTGTGTGTGTGTTAACTGTCTCCAGTGTGTGTGTGTTAACTGTCTCCAGGTGTGTGTGTGTCAACTGTCTCCAGGTGTGTGTGTGTGTGTGTCAACTGTCTCCAGGTGTGTGTGTGTTAACTGTCTCCAGGTGCGTGTGTGTCAACTGTCTCCAGGTGTGTTAACTGTCTCCAGGTGTGTGTGTGTGTCAACTGTCTCCAGGTGGTGTGTGTGTGTGTTAACTGTCTCCAGGTGTGTGTGTCAACTGTCTCCAGGTGTGTGTGTGTCAACTGTCTCCAGGTGTGTGTGTGTGTGTTAACTGTCTCCAGGTGTGTGTGTGTTAACTGTCTCCAGGTGTGTGTGTGTTAACTGTCTCCAGGTGTGTGTGTGTGTCAACTGTCTCCAGGTGTGTGTGTGTTAACTGTCTCCAGGTGTGTGTGTTAACTGTCTCCAGGTGTGTGTGTGTGTTAACTGTCTCCAGGTGTGTGTGTGTGTGTGTTAACTGTCTCCAGGTGTGTGTGTGTTAACTGTCTCCAGGTGTGTGTGTGTTAACTGTCTCCAGGTGTGTGTGTGTCAACTGTCTCCAGGTGTGTGTGTGTTAACTGTCTCCAGGTGCGTGTGTGTTAACTGTCTCCAGGTGTGTGTGTGTTAACTGTCTCCAGGTGTGTGTGTGTTAACTGTCTCCAGGTGTGTGTGTGTGTCAACTGTCTCCAGGTGTGTGTGTGTTAACTGTCTCCAGGTGTGTGTGTATTAACTGTCTCCAGGTGTGTGTGTGTGTCAACTGTCTCCAGGTGTGTGTGTGAACTGTCTCCAGGTGTGTGTGTGTGTGTGTTAACTGTCTCCAGGTGCGTGTGTGTCAACTGTCTCCAGTGTGTGTGTTAACTGTCTCCAGGTGTGTGTGTGTGTCAACTGTCTCCAGGTGTATGTGTGTTAACTGTCTCCAGGTGCGTGTGTGTTAACTGTCTCCAGGTGTGTGTGTGTGTCAACTGTCTCCAGGTGTGTGTGTGTGTGTTAACTGTCTCCAGGTGTGTGTGTGTGTTAACTGTCTCCAGGTGTGTGTGTGTTGTTAACTGTCTCCAGGTGTGTGTGTTAACTGTCTCCAGGTGTGTGTGTGTGTGTGTCAACTGTCTCCAGGTGTGTGTGTGTTAACTGTCTCCAGGTGTGTGTGTGTTAACTGTCTCCAGGTGTGTGTGTGTGTGTGTCAACTGTCTCCAGGTGTGTGTGTGTTAACTGTCTCCAGTGTGTGTGTGTGTTAACTGTCTCCAGGTGCGTGTGTGTCAACTGTCTCCAGGTGTGTGTGTGTGTTAACTGTCTCCAGGTGTGTGTGTGTGTGTCAACGTCTCCAGGTGTATGTGTGTTAACTGTCTCCAGGTGCGTGTGTGTTAACTGTCTCCAGGTGTGTGTGTGTGTCAACTGTCTCGTGTGTGTGTGTGTGTGTTAACTGTCTCCAGGTGTGTGTGTGTGTTAACTGTCTCCAGGTGTGTGTGTGTTAACTGTCTCCAGGTGGTGTGTGTGTGTGTCAACTGTCTCCAGGTGTGTGTGTGTTAACTGTCTCCAGGTGCGTGTGTGTTAACTGTCTCCAGGTGTGTGTGTGTTAACTGTCTCCAGGTGTGTGTGTGTGTCAACTGTCTCCAGGTGTGTGTGTGTGTGTGTTAACTGTCTCCAGGTGTGTGTGTCAACTGTCTCCAGGTGTGTGTGTGTGTGTGTTAACTGTCTCCAGGTGTGTGTGTGTCAACTGTCTCCAGGTGTGTGTGTGTGTGTCAACTGTCTCCAGGTGCGTGTGTGTCAACTGTCTCCAGGTGTGTGTGTGTTAACTGTCTCCAGGTGTGTGTGTGTCAACTGTCTCCAGGTGTGTGTGTGTCAACTGTCTCCAGGTGTGTGTGTGTGTGTGTGTTAACTGTCTCCAGGTGTGTGTGTGTTAACTGTCTCCAGGTGTGTGTGTGTCAACTGTCTCCAGGTGTGTGTGTGTTAACTGTCTCCAGGTGTGTGTGTGTGTTAACTGTCTCCAGGTGTGTGTGTCAACTGTCTCCAGGTGTGTGTGTTAACTGTCTCCAGGTGTGTGTGTGTCAACTGTCTCCAGGTGTGTGTGTGTCAACTGTCTCCAGGTGTGTGTGTGTGTTAACTGTCTCCAGGTGTGTGTGTGTTAACTGTCTCCAGGTGTGTGTGTGTAACTGTCTCCAGGTGTGTGTGTGTGTGTTAACTGTCTCCAGTGTGTGTGTGTGTTAACTGTCTCCAGGTGTGTGTGTGTTAACTGTCTCCAGGTGTGTGTGTTAACTGTCTCCAGGTGGTGTGTGTGTCAACTGTCTCCAGGTGTGTGTGTTAACTGTCTCCAGGGTGTGTGTGTTAACTGTCTCCAGGTGTGTGTGTGTGTCAACTGTCTCCAGGTGTGTGTGTTAACTGTCTCCAGGTGTGTGTGTGTGTGTCAACTGTCTCCAGGTGTGTGTGTGTTAACTGTCTCTCTCTCCAGGCCGTGTTCTGCGTTCACGTCTTGGTCTTCCTCCAGAGAAGGTGAATCCTCTAGGGGGCGCCATCGCTCTGGGTCACCCTCTGGCTGCACCGGCACCCGGCAGGTTGTGACGCTGCTGAATGAACTGCGGCGCCGAGGCAGGAGGTGGGTCCGGTTCAGTCGCAGCAGCGGAACCTGGTCGGGCCGGGTTCTGACCCGGTTCCGCTCTCTCTGTCAGGGCTTTCGGAGTCGTCTCCATGTGCATCGGGACCGGGATGGGAGCCGCCGCCGTGTTCGAGTTTCCCGGGCCGTAGCGACCGATTCATATGGGTCCGACAGCTTCGACCCGGAACATCAGGAAAGTTTCCAGTGATTCCAGTTTAATCGGCCCAATTCCTGAAAACTGATTTCAGTTTCTGTCCCACCTTTAACGTCTGACCGGCTGCTGATCTCAGCTGATAACCAGACCCAAACAGTTCTGGTCAGAACGGCCTGAGGAGGACGAGTTCCCACCAGGTGATTTTTCCTCCAGGCTGATTCAACTGGATCTTCAAATGTTTAATTTTTTAAAAGCAAAAAAGATTTAATAGTAACACATTAACATGTATCAGAACCGAGCCAATCAAAAATCACCAGGCTGATTTCTCCATATTTTCATGCAGATCCCCTTAAAGGGCCGGTTCAGGCAAAATGTGTAAATAAAATCACCCAATAACAAACTGATAAAATATTGACAACTATTTCTGTGTTCATTTCTTGGAATGAAATTGTTGCATCATTTTCTACTGATGATGTAACAAAGATAAAAATGGATCTGATCAATTAACCGCTGTGATCTGAAGGTTGCTTGTTTCCTCAGAGGGCCTCATGAAACGTTTTGCCGGGCCAGATTTGGCCCCCGAGCCTCGAATTTGACACACAAGCTCCTGAACGTTCCTCATGTTCAGCTGGGCCGGCCCAAATGGTTCTGGTCAGAACCCGTCCTAGCAGAAGTCCAGTGTCTGCTGGTTAAATCCAACCAATCAGCTCCTGCTGCTGACGTCAGAATATTTAATCATTTCCTCAATAAAGGCTTCTCTTTGGAGGCTTTTATTGTGACACTGCTTCCTGTTGAACCCAAATGACGTCAGAACATCAACTGGATCTTCAGATGTTTCATTTTTTAATAGCAAAAAGACTTCATAGTAACACATTAACATGTATCAGAACCGGGCCAATCAGAACCAGGAAGTGGGTCCGTCTTCAGGAGGAATCAGGTCACTCTCTGTTTCTTTCGGGCCTGGAATCGCTCCGTTTTGCTCTTAATGGATTTAACGAGCAGCGACAGAGTCGGATCCATCGCCGCCTTTGAGTCCGATTCCTGCCTGCCGCCTGGCTCCGCCCCCTCCTGCCTGCCGCCTGGCTCCGCCCCCTCCTGGCGGCGGCGCTGCTTCTCCTCCAGGATGCTCCGTGTGGCTCTGGTGTTCCTGAAGCCGGGGTGGGACGGGTCCAGGTTGAACAGGTGGGAGGTGAAGACGGCCTGGAAGCGCGGGGTCGGAGACGTCCACCTGGAGACAGACACCGTGTCATCGACCGACCTACGGAGGGCTGAACCTGCCACTCATTCTAATATTTCAACGCTGACTTTTCATAGTTTTGGAGAATCTAGAAGGTTTATTATTTTTAAATGGTTGGTACAAATTTCATAAAATAATACATAATTAAATAATAACTGTCTTATCAAAGATCACAAAACAAAAAGAGCAAAATTAAACTATAAAAATGCCTGAAATAAAAGCTCATTAAAAACTGGTCCCATTTATAAAACTGTTAGAAATAATAGACTAGTATTTAGTAGCTGCTTAATTCAATAGTACATTGTTACTGATGACGACAATTTTTCTGTTATTTGATTGTTTTGTCTGTAAATCCTTGCAGCAGTGAACAGGAAACTTCTGCCAGTGTGCTAATGGTAAAGCTAACATTTAGCACAACACTTTGGCATTTTTGCTAGCTTCAAAACATTTAGTGCACTTAATTTTCCCTAAATTAATTTTTCCAGATCATTTCTAAACAGCTAATTTTAAAAGTTTCATGAACTTCAGTTGAATAAAGTTCAAAGTCCATTTTTTAGTTTCAGAAATTGTTTTAGTAGTTAGCGGTGGCAGCCTGTCTGGGTGTGGAAGCAACGCTGCCCCCGTCAGGCCAGTGTGGGAATCGCAGCGTTTCCAGGTAAATCCTGGTCTCACCTGGAAGCCGTCGTCCTCCGGCGGCTCGGCACCCTTCCTCAGCAGCTTCTTCCTCTTCCTCCTGCTCAGGTTCTGCTGCTCTACGATCTTGTCGTAGTTAAAGTGTTTGTGTTTGGCTTCGTCATCGTCATCCTCCATCAGCAGAGCCATCTGGGCCTGGAAGCAAGCAGACGGTTGAGACGCGTGGAGTCAGAGGACGATCCGGCCGGGAATCGTTCTGCACCTCCTGTTTCTGCCGCTCCTCTTCCTCCTCAGCCGTAATCTGCTCTTCCTGCCGTTTCTTCTTCTGTTTCTTCTTCATGTCTGAAACATAAAGCATGACAGGAATCAGTCAGGTTCACTTCGCTAAAGACAGAAATGATTTTCACTGAACTTCAGAAACCAAACAAACTGAAGTAAATTTAAGTTTTGTTTCAAAACGCAGTTTTAAACATGTGGAGGTTTTGTCCATGTTTGTCTGTTTAAAGTAGAACCAGGAGGTCGGAATAAAATCGACACACCGTGACCGAGTGACCGACTGTTTTAAACACCGACGGCCAGAACAGTCGCCCCACTCCTGTCACCGTGGTAACCGAGCGTCCTGCGGGGACGTCACCTGATGGTCCGTCTGAGAAGAACGGTCGCTGAGGTCGACATCAGGAGGAAGCTCGTCGTCACTGAGCCGTTCTGCTCCCTGACGGGAAAACGTCACGTTAGAATCATTACTGCCTGCAGTTCAGAGCTCTGTCAGGAGGAGGCGCCACTCACCTGCTTTCTTTCACTTTTCTTCTGCTTCTTCTTCTCCTTCTCCTCTCTGCAGAAACTCCTCCCAGGGCGTCATCTGGTCCTTGGCCTCCAGCTTCTTCTTCACCAGCCGCTCCGTCGTTTCCTTCAGACCTGAGGAGGAGGACAATGAGGCGCTGTGGCGTCGCCGGAGGCGGAGCCTAGAGGCGGAGCCTAGAGAGCCTGCTGCTACCTGGAACCCAGCTGATCTGCATCTCCATGTCCTCCTGCGGCCTCCTCTCTTTGCTCTGGATGCTCTTCAGAAGCTCTCTGTATTTACTCATGCTGCTCTCTTCTTCTTCGGTTTCTCTCCTCTCCCATCGTCTCTTCTGTTTGAAAAACAACTCAGCACAACTTCGTCTCCTTAAAGTGCCAGAAAACTTTTCTCGATCCTCACCTGCCTCCTGCTCTTCATCTTCGTCTTCTTCACTGGAGGAGGCCAGGTAAGCCTTAAAGTCCAGGTCCAGCAGCTCCTCTTTGTTGAACTTCCTGCTCAGAGCCGTCACGCGCTCGTGGTCCGTCTCGTCCCACGTCAGCTGCACCTGATTGGTCCAGACGACATCCAACCATGATCAGATTATTGATCATCTCATTAATATTCATTAGATTAATAATCATGTCACTATTCCACCCTAATGAGATGCAAAGCAGCGAAATGGATGAACTTCTGCATTATATTCAGTTTGGTCCCAGGAACTGGACCGGACCAGAACCAGCTGCTCTGGTCTGAAGCTTTAGCTTGTGGACTAACTGCAGAACCGGGTTCCCTGGTCCCATTGGGCCAGAACCGGCGCCGTACTGACCTTGGAGGAGGCGGCAGCGGACGAGGTGAACATCTTGGGCGTGTAGGCCGTCAGGTTGACGTCTGTGGCCGCGTCTCTGGGCTCCTCATCAAACGTCACGTCATCAGGAACAAAACTGTTGAGTGAAAGAAGCTTAGAGTTTAATACGCGGAACCGGTCGGGACGTCTACATTCGTCATCGCACCGGAGATCCAGAACCGAGCAGCTGCTCTCGTATTCGAAGCCGTCGCATTCCTCGTAGATCTTCACCGCCGTCTCCACAGAGTCGCAATCCACCACGGCGTAGAAATACTTGAGACGCTTGAACTGATAATCCCGCAGCTTCTCCCTGTAGATCCTGAGAGAAGCAACAGAACCGCTTTAGCATCTAGACCAGAACCTCTGCTAGCTAACAGCAGAACCTCTGCTAGCTAACAGCAGAACATCTGCTAGCTAACAGCAGAACGTCTGCTAGCTAACAGACATCTGCTAGCTAACAGCAGAACCTCTAATAGCTAACAGCAGAACATCTGCTAGCTAACAGCAGAACATCTGCTAGCTAACAGCAGAACCTCTAATAGCTAACAGCAGAACATCTGCTAGCTAACAGCAGAACCTCTGCTAGCTAAAAGCAGAACATCTGCTAGCTAACAGCAGAACGTCTGCTAGCTAACAGCAGAACATCTGCTAGCTAACAGCAGAACCTCTAATAGCTAACAGCAGAACATCTGCTAGCTAACAGCAGAACATCTGCTAGCTAACAGCAGAACATCTGCTAGCTAACAGCGGAACCTCTGCTAGCTAACAGCAGAACCTCTGTTAGCTAACAGCAGAACGTCTGCTAGCTAACAGCAGAACGTCTGCTAGCTAACAGCAGAACCTCTGCTAGCTAACAGCAGAACATCTGCTAGCTAACAGCAGAACGTCTGCTAGCTAACAGCAGAACATCTGCTAGCTAACAGCAGAACCTCTAATAGCTAACAGCAGAACATCTGCTAGCTAACAGCAGAACATCTGCTAGCTAACAGCAGAACATCTGCTAGCTAACAGCGGAACCTCTGCTAGCTAACAGCAGAACCTCTGTTAGCTAACAGCAGAACGTCTGCTAGCTAACAGCAGAACGTCTGCTAGCTAACAGCAGAACCTCTGCTAGCTAACAGCAGAACATCTGCTAGCTAACAGCAGAACGTCTGCTAGCTAACAGCAGAACATCTGCTAGCTAACAGCAGAACCTCTAATAGCTAACAGCAGAACATCTGCTAGCTAACAGCAGAACATCTGCTAGCTAACAGCAGAACATCTGCTAGCTAACAGCAGAACATCTGCTAGCTAACAGCAGAACGTCTGCTAGCTAACAGCAGAACATCTGCTAGCTAACAGCAGAACCTCTAATAGCTAACAGCAGAACATCTGCTAGCTAACAGCAGAACATCTGCTAGCTAACAGCAGAACATCTGCTAGCTAACAGCAGAACATCTGCTAGCTAACAGCGGAACCTCTGCTAGCTAACAGCAGAACCTCTGTTAGCTAACAGCAGAACGTCTGCTAGCTAACAGCAGAACGTCTGCTAGCTAACAGCAGAACCTCTGTTAGCTAACAGCAGAAACGTCTGCTAGGTAACAGCAGAACGTCTGCTAGCTAACAGCAGAACCTCTGCTAGCTAACAGCAGAACATCTGCTAGCTAACAGCAGAACGTCTGCTAGCTAACAGCAGAACATCTGCTAGCTAACAGCAGAACCTCTAATAGCTAACAGCAGAACATCTGCTAGCTAACAGCAGAACATCTGCTAGCTAACAGCGGAACCTCTGCTAGCTAACAGCAGAACCTCTGCTAGCTAACAGCAGAACCTCTGTTAGCTAACAGCAGAACGTCTGCTAGCTAACAGCAGAACGTCTGCTAGCTAACAGCAGAAACCTCTGCTAGCTAACAGCAGAACATCTGCTAGCTAACAGCAGAACGTCTGCTAGCTAACAGCAGAACATCTGCTAGCTAACAGCAGAACCTCTAATAGCTAACAGCAGAACATCTGCTAGCTAACAGCAGAACATCTGCTAGCTAACAGCAGAACATCTGCTAGCTAACAGCAGAACATCTGCTAGCTAACAGCGGAACCTCTGCTAGCTAACAGCAGAACCTCTGTTAGCTAACAGCAGAACGTCTGCTAGCTAACAGCAGAACGTCTGCTAGCTAACAGCGGAACGTCTGCTAGCTAACAGCGGAACGTCTGCTAGCTAACAGCGGAACCTCTGTTAGCTAACAGCGGAACGTCTGCTAGCTAACAGCAGAACCTCTGCTATCTAACAGCGGAACCTCTGTTAGCTAACAGCGGAACGTCTGCTAGCTAACAGCGGAACCTCTGTTAGCTAACAGCGGAACGTCTGCTAGCTAACAGCGGAATCTCTGTTAGCTAACAGCGGAACCTCTGTTAGCTAACAGCGAAACGTCTGCTAGCTAACAGCGGAACCTCTGTTAGCCAACAGCGAAACGTCTGCTAGCTAACAGCGGAACCTCTGTTAGCTAACAGCGGAACGTCTGCTAGCTAACAGCGGAACCTCTGTTAGCTAACAACGGAACCTCTGTTAGCTAACAACGGAACGTCTGCTAGCTAACAGCGGAACCTCTGTTAGCTAACAACGGAACGTCTGCTAGCTAACAGCGGAACCTCTGTTAGCTAACAACGGAACGTCTGCTAGCTAACAGCGGAACCTCTGCTAGCTAACAGCGGAACGTCTGCTAGCTAACAGCAGAACCTCTGCTGGCTAACAGCAGAACGTCTGCTAGCTAACAGAACGTCTGCTAGCTAACAGAGCTCTGCTAGCTAACAGCAGAACCTCTGCTAGCTAACAGCAGAACCTCTGCTAACAGCAGAACCTCTGCTAGCTAACAGCAGAACCTCTGCTAGCTAACAGCAGAACCTCTGTTAGCTAACAGCAGAACCTCTGCTAGCTAACAGCAGAACGTCTGTTTCTAATTAAACCATCAGGAAGCGGCTAAAGCGCCCTCTGCTGCCTACAGTGACACCTGGTGACAGAAAGTTCACTCTGCAATCAATTAAATCCCAGCTGCCTCACAATTATTATTCTTGTCTTCTTCTACTGTTATACAAACTAAACATTTAAACAAACAGAGAAACGTCTCAATAGCACCCCTAGCTGTGTTCAGAGGACCCTCCACACTGACAGCAGATGAGCTGCACAGCGTCCAGCAAGGGGCAGCGCAGCAGCAGCAGGATCCTCCCAGGTTACCTGTCTTCGTCCGTCTCGTTCTCCGAATCGTCCGGCAGCGCCCTCAGCTCTGGCGGTCCCTGCGTCTCCTCCACCTTCAGCCTCTCCTTCCCAAATTCTGACGGGAAAATCTGGACAATACCCACAATGCACTGCTGTTACTCAGGACAAACAGGCCAATCTGGCTTGGTTCTGTTGGTGGATAAATCAGATTGTTGACCCAATATGGCAGCTTCACGGGGCCAGATGAACCCTCAGGCAGTTACCTTCACAGACAGCACAGCGCCCCCTTTAGGCACGAAGGAGCTGAACAGAGCCAGCAGATCTTTGGCCTTCATTCGATCCCAGTCCATGTTACAGACGGCGAGCCGAGCAGAAACCTGGAACACGTTCAGAACCCGGTTAGAACTGGTCAGGACCTCGCTCCGCGCCGCACCCGCCGCCTCACCTGCTCGCTCCGCGGAGCGTCTCTGCACAGCTCCCCCCAATCGTGTTCGATCTGCTCTTCCTCCTTCCTCAGGATGTCGTCCACATCATCATCCTCGTCTTCATCAGAGCTGGTCTCCATGTTTCCTTTTCCTCGGGCCAGATCCGGTCCGCTGTCATCGTCAGAGTCCAGACTGGACTCTTCATCATCATCATCATCATCATCATCATCATCTCCTGACTGATGCTCCTCCTCATCGTCATCTGAGGAAGAACCGAGTTAGCTTTAGCTGTCATTCTGTAGATCTAAAGAACTAAACATGAGGAAATAAAAGTTCAGTGAATGGAGCTGATTGAGCCAAACTGAAATCATGTTTTCCTGGATATTTGTTATGAAACGTCTCAGAAATAAATCAACTGGACTGACGTGAAATCAGAGGATGAAAAATCCTGACCTGCTGCTCTGCTTCCTCGTCCAAAATTCTTCTTCTGTCCCTGGACCTGAACATCCTCCTCTTCCTCCTGCTTCTCTTCCTCCTCCTTCTCTTCCTCCTCCTTCTCTTCCTCCTCTTCTTCCTCTTCTCCTCCTCCAGCTGGTAGAAGCGCCTCAGATCGGCGGCGGTGGACAGCTGGACGGGTCGTCCTCTCTTGTCCACCGTCTGCTTCGTCTGGAAGCGACGGTCGTGGAACATGGACTGGAAACGTTTGTCGATCTTGACTTTGTGTTCTTTCTCTGGCATTTCCCAGAACCTGGGGTCCTTCTGGACCCGGCGGAACCGCTCATCGTCAGCCTGCTTCTTCCTGGACGACATGTTGGGGGAGAGCACAGTGCCGCCTGCAGGACAGGAGCAGAACTGCAGGTAAACCTGGAGAACTCTCCTCTAGTTTAGTTAAGAAAACATCCTTCCGGCTTCTCTATTCATGGCAACCAGGTGTAGTTTTTGCACCTGGGATCAGCTGATTAGCATCTGAAAAGCTCAAATAAAACCTTAAGGAGGAAGTTCAGAGGATCACATCTGAACATCCTGACATCCTTCTAACCAAACGACCAGACAGACGGAAAGAGGAGCAGCAAAAGCAAAGGAAGCGGATTAGCAGAGCTAGCTAACAGATGAAGGAGCCATCAGGACGACACTATGGAGTATAATCTCTGCTCAGCAGACACTGAGCTGTTAGCATGTTATGACGGTCAGAAGCGGTTAAACAGAAACTTCTTCAGTCAGAGGCCTTTTCTGATGCGGTGTAGGACTGACTGCTACTGCAGACCCTTCCACCCGCAACATCCATTAATATATTTCATCCGATCTTCTCCCAGCAAACACAAATAAATACACCGCTGACCTTTGACCTCACCTGCACTGATCTGATCAGAACCGAACCGGTGGAAAATCCACGCGGATTATTTATGACGGACTGAGCAGCAGAAACATTAAAAACACCGAGCCCATTATCGGACATCTTATGGGTCAGAGTTCGGCTCTGGTACCGGACCGGCTCGTTTAAAACCCCGAGAAAAGGCGCAGAGTCCGGCGGATAGCAGGTCCGATCAGAACCGGAACCAGGACCAGAACCAGAACCAGGACCAGCGACTGGAATTAAAAGTAAAAGCTACCTTCTCTGAGCCTCCTCACACGTGTTTTCCCAGCATGCACTCCGCTCCTTCCGCCTCTGACGCAGTACGGCGCGCAGAGAGGGACAAACAGCGCGAACAGCAGAACGTTCAGATCGGTGTTTTATGATCCAAATCATTTATACTTCAGAACAATAATCAGAAAATAAACGTTTTTATGTTTCTAAATGAAACTTTAATTAAAAGGTAAAAATAGTTTTAATTGCATTTAATTTAAAAGACCCAGTTATTATTAAACTGCGTGATAAAAACTTGATGATTCATTTTGTGTTTGGAGGAAAATATGAAGCAGTCACGTGGTTTTATTCTGTATGAATTCAGTCATATTTTATCTCTTTTATTCATTAAATGCTTCATGTTTATGTTCATGAGCCTAATCGCTCCAGGCCGCTGATCCAGTTCCTCCGCTTGGATCCGCCCGCCGGGTTTTCCGAGCGGCCGGAGGTCACCGGGGTCACTGCGGGCAGGAAGCCGCCATATTGGAGTTCTGACTGGAAGCGGGACCATGAGCTGCCGGGGGGTCCAGAAGCTCCTGCGTGGAGCCGGTTCTGGTCCGGCAGGGTGGACCCGGACCCCCGCGGCCTTCTACTGCTGCGGGCTCAGATCTGGACCCAGCAGGGCCCGGTCTGGACCCAGTTCCGGTTCTGGGTCAGGCAGCATGAACGTGTTCAACAGGGAGATGAAGAGGAGGCAGAAGAACTGGGCCGCGGTTCTGCTGGACGGGCAGCAGTACGACTACCTGAGAGAAGAGGTGAAACTGGGGTTCGGTTCGGGATTCAGGTTCTGATAATGGAGTTCAGTTTGGTACTGAAAATGATTTTAGTCATTAATTCATGTTTTCATTCCTCCTTAGTTCAGTAATAGAACCGGAAACCATCAGAACCAGAACCTCGGGGTTCTGGACTCCTCAGGTCTGGTTCTGGTTCCGAGCCGGTTCTGGTCTCATCTGGATCTTGTGTTCTGCAGGTCGGCAGTCGAGTGGCTGATCGGGTTTATGACATTGCCAGGTGAGTTCTGGTTCTGGTCCAGCAGGAACCATAAAACCAGTTAAATCTGACTGGTTTCCATCTGAGGTCCAGTCCGGCAGGTTCTGACCAGTTTGTCCTCTCCTCAGGACATTTCCCAGGGCTCTGGACCTGGGAGGAGGAAAGAGTTACATAGCAGAGCATCTGAGCCAGGTGAGGAAGAGGAGGAGGAAGAGGAGGAGACTCCTCCAGCCTGAATCTTGTAAACAGTTTTTCCTCCCTGATGTTCCAGGAAGTGGTGCAGGATTTGGTTCTGACTGACATCTCCCAGCAGGCTCTGGTGAGTTCTGACATCCCCGTGGACCCGGTTCGTCCCCGTGGACCCGGTTCGTCCCCGTGGACCCGGTTCGTCCCTGTGGACCCGGTCTGTCCCCGTGGACCCGGTTCGTCCCCGTGGACCCGGTTCGTCCCCGTGGACCCGGTCTGTCCCCGTGGACCCGGTTCGTCCCTGTGGACCCGGTTCTCTGTGTTGTGTTTCAGAAGCTGGGCCGGCGGTCGGAGGTTCCCACCCGGAGCGTCGTGGCTGATGAGGAGTTCCTGCCGTTCAGGGAGGAAAGTTTCCACCTGGTGGTGAGCAGCCTCAGGTGAGAACCAGCTTTACCTGCAGAGCGCGGCTTCCTGCAGCAGGGGGCGCTCAGCTCAGGGTCTGACCTCAGCAGGTTTCACATGAGATCGATCAGGGAACGGATCAATACGGAGCAAACAGGAAATCCTCCAGACCAGTAGGGGGAGTCAGACTGAAACACCAACTGTCCAGGAGAGGCAGAGGAAACATGCTGTCTTTTATCACAGAGCAGCAGCAGATATTGCTATCTACTCCAGACCCCCCCTAGTGGTGTGGAGGACTTCCTGTTTCTAAAGTTACACTGTAAAACAAGAACGGCGGAGGTTTGATTTGTTTAGCCTGTAACAGAGGAAAAACTGGGTGTTCCTTCTTTAAGCCTGTTTTTCTATATTCATATTTAGAAATGTCACGAGTTCATACTAAATGTATTTAATTCTGAGTTAAATATTTTAATAAATATTTAGCTTAGTAAGCTAAACGCTTAGCTAACTTCATATTTAATAAGCTAAATGTTTAGGTAATTATTAAGCTTATTAAATATGTAGTCAGTTTAGAAAATATTTCAGGTAATAAATATTCAGCTGCTAAACGTTGCTCTGTCTGAAGCGGCTCTGTTTCCTCTCAGCCTCCACTGGATCAACGACCTTCCCAGGGCGCTCAGCGAGGTACGCTCAGAGGTTCTGTGTGTGGTTCTGTTTGGGTCGGCTCCGCCCTCATGCTGCCGCTCCCTGCAGATCCATCGGGTCCTGAAGCCGGACGGCGTCTTCGTGGGCGCCATGGCGGGCGGCGACACGCTGTACGAGCTGCGCTGCTCGCTGCAGCTGGCCCAGACGGAGCGGGAGGGCGGCTTCTCGCCTCACGTGTCCCCCTACACCGCCGTCACCGACCTGGGGAACCTGCTGGGCCGGGCCCGCTTCAACATGCTCACCGTGGTGAGGTTCTGGTTCTGCTAGGCCCGATCCAGCAGCTGTTAGAGGTTCTGAGGGACTCATGTTGACTCGGTCCATTCAGTATTCCAGGTTTGGATTTAAATCAAAATGAGCTAAAATGCTAATTTCAGCTAAAAGTTGACATTAGCAGGATTGCTAACACTAGCATGTTGAGCTGTAGTAGCGTATTGCATATTGTATGCTAACAGCAGTGTGTAGCAGCAATGCTAAAATGATCCAAAAGGCTAATAATAGCCTAGTGCTAGCATTAGTTCTGGTTCTGGACGGTTTCTCTCCTTGCTGAAGTGTTGACCTCGTTGACCTCAGTGCACAGAGCAGGAAGTTTCTGTATGGACCAATAAAAGCTTCCACCGCTCAGCTGAGCCACGTTTCTTCCTTAAGCAGCAGACATTGACGCAGGCTGACCTTTGACCCCTCCTCCTCTGTGTTTCAGGACGTTGATGATGTTCAGGTTCATTATCCAGGAATCATGGAGCTCATGACGGACCTGCAAGGTACAGAGCTCAGAAATCAGTAACGTTTCCTGCAGAGGAGCCGACTCAGACGTGTCGCCCCCTGCAGGCATGGGGGAGAGTAACTGCGCGTGGAACAGGCGCGCCATGCTGCACCGCGATACCATGCTAGCAGCTGCAGCCATCTATAAAGGTGAGGAGACGCTCTCTGGACCAATCAAATCTCTGATGGAGGACAAGATGGGAACCTGAGATTCTAATCTGGATTATCAGGGAGCCATGATGGGAAGCTGAACAGCAGAAATCTGGTTTTGGTTTCAGAGGAACTCCGTTTGGACCCGGTTTTAACTGGACTTTATGAACTTCCTGTTATCATTTATGAATTAGCTTCCTGCTAATTCTGGACTGAATGTTTATAATGTGGGCAATATTATGTAAATTCTATGAATTTGTTAAAATGAGATTTAAATGACTGATTCTCGTTAAAACGTCACAAAGGTTCTGCAGAACCGGAGGATGAGTGAAGATTCTTTTTCTGAGGTTCTGATCCGAAAACAAAAACTGATCAGAATTTAAAGCAGAAAGTTTGGAGTCGTCCAGCTTTTAATCTCTGCATGCCTATAATCTACCGGATTGGATTAATCTGGACTGATCCTGGACCAGCGGGACGTTTCATCCTGTCCGTCTCATTTCAGAGATGTACGGAAACCCGGACGGGTCAGTTCCCGCCACCTTCCAGATCCTCTACATGATTGGCTGGAAGCCTCACGAGTCCCAGGTGAGAGCAGTCTGGCCCTTTAACAGCCAATCAGCTGCAGGAAAACAGGCCCCGCCCCTGAGCTGTGACTCTTCCCTGCTTGGGTTATATCTGTACGGAGGGCTGAACTTGCCAAAATTAAAATGGTTTGATGATGTAATAAATGTGGTAAATATTGAATCCAGAAAATAACTTTCTAAACTTAATTTATTATACAGGTTGACAAATATTTTTGTTTTACTAAATATTTCTTATTTCATTTACTTTTTCTTATTTTTTCTTATTCTGTATTAAATTAATATCAATTACATTGACTTTGATTTGATCATTCATTGATTTATGTTCTCCAGTATTTTCATTTTGCGTTTTCTTTATTTCAATTTTTCTCCATTTTACTTTTGATTACTTTATTTTTTCTTGTCCTGTTTCCTTTTGAATTTAAATGATTGGAAAAGAAAAGAGAACATGAATAAAATAAATACATTTGTAAATAAAATCAATGAGAAAAAAGAAGAAAAAATCTGTCAACGGAAAATAGTCTTACAGAATGACAAATTTAGGAAAAAGAATTATAATAAAAGGAAACTTAAAATAGTCATTAAATAAAATGGAAAATGGTAATGGTGTTTAATTAATGCTGCTGAAAATGATAAGTATTAGTGAATGCCACTGCATAGTCAAATAAGATGGAAAAGTTCTTCATTTTTATTTTTTGGAAGCAATATTTGGCACATGAATTACTTTTTCAAGCCATTTATTTATTTCTATATTCACAGTTTTGGCAGGATCTTCCTTCCGTAGATGAGTTAATAAAGAGCAGGTTTGGGAGCGTCCATAAAAACGGTTTTCTGCTTCCTGCAGGCCAAGCCGGCTCGCCGCGGCTCTGCCACCGTGTCCTTCAGAGATCTGGCCAAGGTCAGCCGACCCGGCGCCACCAACCCATCCTAGGGTCATGACCTCACCGGGTCAGGCGTCCAGCAGCAGGAGGTTCTGGTTCTGACTGTAAATGTTGTATAAAAATCTGCTTCTGGGAAATAAAGCGAGTAGTGAAGGAAACATGAAACTAGTGAGTGTGTTCTCTGATGAAGCTGCTGCCACACACACACACACACACACACACACACACACACACACACACACACACATTTGGCTAATCTTGACTCAACATCCAGATCTGCTCTGGATCCTTCAGCTGGTCTGAATATAACAGGATTAAATCTGATTATGATCTGCAGCAGAGTTTGGAGCCCAGATTAACGATCATTTCTGGATAAATTCACTCAGAAAGAGGAAAACATGTTGGACAGAAAATCTCTGAATTCTGGAGTTAAAATCCAGCAATAACCTTTGACCTTTGACCAACAGACCTGGAGCGCTCTACTTCCTGGAACGGAACCAAACTGTCTGGATGAAAACAGACCTGAAGTTCTGCTTCAAAACTGTTTCCATCACCTGGTTCTGATCAGAGCAGAACCTCCACTGTGGACCTAAAGGATCCATAACTTCTGCCTCGACCCGGACCGGAGTTACAACCACCGGACCGGAGTTACAACCACCGGACCGGAGTTACAACCACCGGACCGGAGTTACAACCACCGGACCGGAGTTACAACCACCGGACCGGACCATGAAAGTTCCAACAGTTCAAATGAACGGCTTGGTTCGTCAGGACAGAAAGTGAATGAACGTTCCTTCTCAGTTTTAGTTCTAGGAAGAACTAAAATCTGGACAGAATGTGGAGGCGAGCTGGGGTTAAAGGTCAAACTAGGCTGTTATTCGTTTGTTTTTGTTCCCTGTTATTTTAAAATAAATGTTTTAACAAAAAAGATTCAAATTACTAATTTAAAAACTATTAATAATCAGATTATTTATTGGTGTTTATGAAACAATGTTACATTACAGCCTGAGTTAAAAGCTGATATAAAAATAAATATCTGATTTTCTTCCATTTAAGAACTACAAAAATATAAAAAACAAAAACTTCCTTTTATTGTCATTGTGAAAGAAGCACAACGAAATACAAAATAATCAAAACATCTCAATAGATATAAAATGGTTTTAGAAGTTTTTCTGTCGCGCTGAGTCAGGATTTTCTGATCAATGATGCCAGATCGATATGGAAATGATCCATTTTAAAGTGTTTTCACTCAGGATCGTCTACAGTTATGACGTTAAGGTGACGTCAGATTAAATAGATTCATTGTCACGGACGTTAGATTTTCCGTATGAAGTGATATTTGACCTTTTGGTTTCAGTTTTATTTTATTTTGAAGAGGAATATTTAGACGGGTCACCTGACGCTTTGTTTCCGTCACGTGACCGCGTTGCCATGGCAGCGCCTCTTGTTGCTGCTCCCGCAGATCTGCGGGGTTTGAATCTGCAGCTGATCGGTGAAGGAAGATGGTGAGCAAATCTTTATTTTCAACAATAACTTGGAAGATATTGGCACTAAGGAGTGCTTTAAAGTTCTGTTAGCATGTTAGCTTAGCATCAGCAGCTAGTTCTGTTAGCATGTTAGCTTAGCATCAGCAGCTCTAACGCTGTGGATGTCTCCGGCTTTCCCACCTCCAGCCGCCGAAGAACAGAAACAAGAAGCCCGGGAAGGGGAAGGCCTCCGCGGCGGTGGACGCGCTGTCCACGGAGGACATGTCCAAGGACCAGGTGGGAGCCGCCGCGCTGCGCGGTGCTGGCGAGGCTAACTGCTGGCTGGTCGCTCTGCAGCGAACAGACTAAAACACTTCGGTCCGGTTCTGACCAATCCTGACCCGGTTCTGACCAATCCGGACCCGATTCAACCCGTCGGAACCAACATGAAGCAGATGGTTCCGATGTTAGAGAGGAGGAGGAACCGGGGATCGAACCACCGAACCCGGGATTAGTCCTGAAAGCGCGCGCAGCGCCATCTGCTGGACAGCAGGAGGAATTACAACAAAAATCTGGACATCTGATTGGTCAGAAAGAGGCGGAGGGTCTGACTTCAACTTCCTGTTCAGATCTGATGCTGCTGGTTTCAGTTTGTTCTTCAGATTTTCATCCACATCATTTTCACCTTAATTTAGGAAACATATTCCAAATGTGTTATTGTTTCTAACAGTTACGCCATTCTGTACTTTAGAGTGTTTATGTTGCAACAGCAGATTATAATCATTTTAATTACATATTTAAAATTTGTCTTTCAACTAATAGCAGTAAAGAATACGTTTGACACTTTATATTTATTTCAACGTTCAAGCATAATATGTTTGTAAGAGAAGTGATATTATTGGTATGTATGATTATCAAACCTGAGGAGGATGAAGTGAGGAGACATAGCAGACCGGCACCTGATATGAGCATCATCTGGTTCTGATCAGGCCCGTTTGACAGATTAAAATAACCTTTAAGCAGGAATCAAACATGTTTTCAGTGGCTCTGGATTGGACCAGCAGCCGGTCCGGTCCGGTGAGGTCCGGTCCGGTGAGGTCCGGTCATGTGCGGTCCGGCTGACAGAGTGTCCCCCTGCAGCTGGAAGAGCACGTGGTGCTGCGGGAGGAGCTGGACCGGGAGCGCGAGGAGCGGAGCTACTTCCAGCTGGAGCGCGATAAGATCCGCGGCTTGTGGGAAATCTCCCAGCGGCGGCTGGAGGAGGCGGAGGCGGAGCTGAGGGACAGCGTCCGGCAGAGGGACGAGACCGCGGAGCGCCACCGTGTGGAGATAACGGTGAGCTCTGTGGGAGCGTGACCTCTGACCCGCCTCTCGGACCAGATCCCTGATCTGTGTCGGGTTTTCAGGTCTACAAGCAGAAGCTGAAGCACGTCCTGTCTGAGCAGCACAACGCCGCCTGTGAGGTGAAGACGGACGCCGTGACGAGCCGCTCGCTGCAGCAGAAGCAGAGCACGGACGTGGAGCTGGACCTGCGCCGGCAGCTCCGGGATCTGCAGGCGACCAGCGAGCAGAAGACGATCCAGGAGCACGGCGCCGCCAAGGAGCTGCAGCTGGTGAGGAGAACACACAACGCTCTTCCTCTTCTCTTCCTCTCACCCTCCTCTCCCTCCTCAGAAGCACCAGGCGGAGCTGATGAGGCTCGGTAACGAGTACGAGCGGCAGATCCACGGTGAGCTCCTCTTCCTCGCCGTCCTTCCTCTTCCTCTGTCCTGCTTCATGCTGCCGGTCGGCTGTTTCCTCCCAGAGCTGGAAATGAGTTTCCACCAGAGGGCGCACTCCCTGATACAAGCGGAGGACAGGAAGCGACGTGCGGCCGTCAGCCAGGTGGAGGAGCGGATGAAGAGCCGCATGGAGTCGCTGATGGAGGAACATGACAGAGTCCGACGTAAAGGAGAGGAATACTTCTCCCAAATTCAGAGGAACCAACAGGAGGAGCTGGAGAGGTGGAAGGTAAGCAGGAAGCTCTGGAGTAAATCCCACTGGATCCTCTGGAGTAGATCCCACTGGATCCTCTGGAGTTTATCCCACTGGGTCCCCTGAGCCCTCCCTCTCTGCTCCAGGGCGAGCTGAAGAAGCTGCAGAACCAGAAGCTGCGGTGGGAGAAGAAGATCTCAGCAGCTGAGCAGGAGAACCAGCATCTGAAGACGACGCTGCAGGAGGTCCAGCAGAAGCTGCCGGAGCTGCACAGACGGCTACAGGAGCACCAGCACTCCAAGCAGAGGATGGAGGTAAGGGGGCGGAGCCAACACCTGGAAGCTGCTCAGCGCCGATGGTGACGATGATGGTGTGTGAGCAGGAGTACCGAGCTCAGCAGAAGCTGGTTGATCAGGAGCTCAGAGACCTGACGGTGGAACACGAGCTGCTGCTGCAGGCCTTCCAGAAGGTAAACCTCTCCCTCCCTCCTCACACTCCTCGCTCCTGCTCCTCCCTGCCGACCCCTCCAGGTGTTCCCCGCAGGTGCAGCAGGAGCGTGACGAGCTGCTGAGGAGGCAGACGCAGAGCATCCTGGACGTCCAGCAGAGGAGCGGCCTGAAGAAGATCCTGCTGCAGAGGAAGCTGGAGGCGCTGAGCCAGACTCTGGAGAAGAAGGAGGCGCAGCTGAGCGCCGCGCTGTCCGTCTGCAGCGTGGAGCCCACGGCGCGCAGCAGCGCCGCCTACAAGCTGCAGGTAAGAGGCCGGAGGGCCGCTCCGCTGGGCAGCACCAGAACTTCTGACCGGCAGTTAAACACCAGGAGGAGTTTAACTCAGGAGCAGCTGATTCATCCTGAAGGAAACCAGACGGTTGTTCAGTCAGCTGTATGAGATTTGACTTTCACTGGAGCAAAACCATGTTGAAGTATTTCTACTCTCAGTACTTCCTGTCTGCAGCAGGGCTTCTTCAGCTTCCTGTGAACTCAAAGTTAGAATCCGCCCTGCAGGAGAGGAGAAGGTCTGGCAGAAGAGAAATCTTCATCCTCCTCACTGAACTCATCATTCTGGTTTCTCTGGAATGTTGGAGGCACAGCAGCTAGGAGTTCGTTAGCTTAGCAACAACTGAGCCGATGACATCACAGAGTGTTTGTTAGCTTAGCAACAACTCAGCCGATGACATCACAGAGTGTTTGTTAGCTTAGCAACAACTCAGCCGATGACATCACAGAGTGTTTGTTAGCTTAGCAACTGAACTAATGACATCACAGAGTGTTTGTTAGCTTAGCAACTGAACTGATGACATCACAGAGTGTTTGTTAGCTTAGCAACAATTCAGCCGCTGACATCACAGAGTGTTTGTTAGCTTAGCAACAACTGAGCCGATGACATCACAGAGTGTTTGTTAGCTTAGCAACAACTGAGCCGATGACATCACAGTGTTTGTTAGCTTAGCAACAACTGAGCCGATGACATCACAGAGTGTTTGTTAGCTTAGCAACAATGAGCCGATGACATCACAGAGTGTTGTTAGCTTAGCAACAACTGAGCCGATGACATCACAGAGTTTTGTTAGCTTAGCAACAACTGAGCCGATGACATCACAGAGTGTTTGTTAGCTTAGCAACAACTGAGCCGATGACATCACAGTGTTTGTTAGCTTAGCAACAACTGAAGCGATGACATCACAGTGTTTGTTAGCTTAGCAACTCAGCCGATGAGATCACAGAGTGTTTGTTAGCTTAGCAACAACTGAATGATGAGATCACAGAGTGTTTGTTAGCTTAGCAACAACTGAACTGATGACATCACAGAGTGTTTGTTAGCTTAGCAACAACTGAACTGATGACATCACAGTGTTTGTTAGCTTAGCAACAACTGAGCTGATGACATCACAGAGTGTTGGTAGCTTAGCAACAACTCAGCCGATGACATCACAGAGTGTTGTTAGCTTAGCAACAACTGAGCCGATGACATCACAGAGTGTTTGTTAGCTTAGCAACAACTGAGCTGAACATCACAGAGTTTTTTAGCTTAGCAACAACTGAGCCGATGACATCACAGAGTGTTTGTTAGCTTAGCAACAACTGAGCCGATGACATCACAGAGTGTTTGTTAGCTTAGCAACAACTGAACCGATGACATCACAGAGTGTTTGTTGCTTAGCAACACTGAGCGATGACATCACAGTGTTTGTTAGCTTAGCAAACAACTGAGCCGATGACATCACAGAGTTTGGTAGCTTAGCAACAACTGAGCCGATGACATCACAGAGTGTTTGTTAGCTTAGCAACAACTGAGCCGATGACATCACAGAGTGTTTGTTAGCTTAGCAACAACTGAGCCGATGACATCACAGAGTGTTTGTTAGCTTAGCAACAACTGAGCCGATGACATCACAGAGTGTTTTGTTAGCTTAGCAAACAAACTGAGCCGATGACATCACAGTGTTTGTTAGCTTAGCAATCAGACGATGAGATCACAGAGTGTTTGTTAGCTTAGCAACAACTGAGCCGATGACATCACAGAGTGTTTGTTAGCTTAGCAACTCAGCCGATGAGATCACAGAGTGTTTGTTAGCTTAGCAACAATTAGAACTGATGACATCACAAAGTGTTTGTTAGCTTAGCAACACTGAAACTGATGACATCACAGAGTGTTTGTTAGCTTAGCAACAACTGAGCCGATGACATCACAGAGTGTTTGTTAGCTTAGCAAACAACTGAGCTGATGTCATCACAGAGTGTTTGTTAGCTTAGCAAACAACGAGCCGATGACATCACAGAGTGTTTGTTAGCTTAGCAACAACTGAGCCGATGACATCACAGTGTTGTAGCTTAGCAACAACTGAGCCGATGACATCACAGAGTGTTTGTTAGCTTAGCAACAACTAGCGATGACATCACAGTGTTGTTAGCTTAGCAACAACTGAACCGATGACATCACAGAGTGTTTGGTAGCTTAGCAACAACTGAGCCGATGACATCACAGATGTTTGTTAGCTTAGCAACTCAGCCGATGAGATCACAGAGTGTTTGTTAGCTTAGCAACAACTGAACTGATGACATCACAGAGTGTTTGTTAGCTTAGCAACTCAGCGATGAGATCACAGAGTGTTTGTTAGCTTAGCAACAACTGAGCCGATGACATCACAGAGTGTTTGTTAGCTTAGCAACAATGACTGATGACATCACAAAGTGTTTGTTAGCTTAGCAACAACTGAACTGATGACATCACAGAGTGTTTTTGTTAGCTTAGCAACAACTGAGCCGATGACATCACAGAGTGTTTGTTAGCTAGCAACAACTGAGCTGATGTCATCACAGAGTGTTTGTTAGCTTAGCAACAACTGAGCCGATGACATCACAAGAGTGTTTGTTAGCTTAGCAACAACTGAGCCGATGACATCACAGTGTTTGTAGCTTAGCAACAACTGAGCCGATGACATCACAGAGTGTTTGTTAGCTTAGCAACAACTGAGCCGATGAGACATCACAGTGTTTGTTAGCTTAGCAACAACTGAGCCGATGACATCACAGAGTGTTTGGTAGCTTAGCACAATGAGCCGATGACATCACAGAGTGTTTGTTAGCTTAAACAACTCAGCCGATGAGATCACAGAGTGTTTGTTAGCTTAGCAACAATGAACTGATGACATCACAAAGTGTTTGTTAGCTTAGCAACTCAGCTGAGATCACAGAGTGTTTGTAGCTTAGCAACAACTGAGCTGATGACATCACAGAGTGTTTGGTAGCTTAGCAACAATTGAACCGATGACATCACAAAGTGTTTGTTAGCTTAGCAACAACTGAATGACATCACAGAGTGTTTGTAGCTTAGCAACAACTGAGCTGATGACATCAGAGTGTTTGTTAGCTTGCAACAACTCAGCCGATGACATCACAGAGTGTTTGTTAGCTTAGCAACAACTGAGCGATGACATCACAGAGTGTTTGGAGCTTAGCAACAACTGAGCTGATGACATTACAGAGTGTTGTGTTAGCTTAGCAATTCAGCCGATGACATCACTGAGTGTTTGTTAGTTAGCAACAACTGACTGATGACATCACAGAGTGTTTGTTAGCTTAGCAACAACTGAACCGATGACATCACAGAGTGTTTGTTAGCTTAGCAACAACTGAGCTGATGACATCACAGAGTGTTTGTAGCTTAGCAACAACTGAGCTGATGACATCACAGAGTGTTGGTAGCTTAGCAACAACTCAGCGATGACATCACAGAGTGTTTGTTAGCTTAGCAACAACTGAGCCTGATGACATCACAGAGTGTTTGGTTAGCTTAGCACAACTCAGCGATGACATCACAGAGTGTTTGGAGCAGCAACTGAGACATCACAGAGTGAGATTAGAACAACTGAAATGATGACATCAGAGTCTACCAGGTTATAAGTTGAGAAACTCCTCAGTAGAAACAGGAGTAAAACCTTAAGCTAAGGTAGCTAGAAGCTAGTTAGCATGTTGCTACATAAGCTAGCAGAATGGCCTAATTCCAGGTTCTGATGCTAACCAGCAGCTTTCAGGAAGTGAAGGAGAATCCCGGTTCTCCTGGGATTATCTGAGTCTGAAAACCTGTTTCCAGGAGATTCTGGAGTCCAAACGGACCGCCATGGAGGCTCTGCAGCTGGACCTGGACCAGGGCGCCAGGTCAGTCTACCTGCAGCTTCCCGCTTTCTGTCCTGCAGCTGTTGACATCCTGTATGTCTTCCCGCAGCTGCTGCGCCCCCTGCAGGACGACGTGGACGTCGCAGTCGTCCCGCCGCTCCGCTCTCCCTCCAGGCCCGCCGAGCCGGTTCTTGAGGAACCTGGACCGGACCGGTGCTGACGGAACGGATCTGACTGTTCCGACCAATGAACTTGGATCAATTCGGAACCAGAAACCTTCAGGCGGGTTCACGATGCCGCCGCTTTCTCCCTAGAGCTTCCTGTGTTGAAGCCATCATGAAAAAAACTGATCTCACATCTGATTGGCCAGCTGGTAGGGCTAGCCCCGCCCCTTACTAATGGCCAACAAATCAAAACGCTGGAAGAAAAATTATGAGAAAATGAAAATGTTCACTTTATTGATTTATTTAGATTTAATTTCTATATTTCAGACATTTAAATAATTAGTTCCAGTTTTATATTCGTCTCTCCAGCAGAGAGGAACATTTTGGTCAACCTGCAGTCGGTTCTGATCCGTTTTCATCGGCTCATCATTTATTGATTTATAGCAGCAAACAGGAAATTTGTTTCTAGAGAAGCTGCAGATCTTCTCCACAACCATTTGGATCCAGAACTCTGGTTCTGTTTCTTGGTGTCCTGAGCAGCTGAAGGAAGCAGAACCAGGCGGGTTCTGTAGTCTGTCCTCCAGACTCGTCCTGCAAGACCAAACCGGAGAACCACATGAACAGGAAGGTCCAGCCTTCGTGGCCGGTTCTGCCTCAGCCGGTTCCGTAGCTGCTGGACTCGAAGACGCCCTTCTTGAAGAACGGAGAAAACTCGCAGATGTTGAACTTGGACAGGCGGAAAACTCCGTCCTCATCGGGTCTGAGAGGAGAACCGGAGCAGGACAGCATGACCTGGAACAGGTTCCTGAGGTACCGCTGGGGACACAGGCAGACGGGTCATCAGAACCACCAAAATCCTAAAGCACTTCTCAGAAACATTAGCTCTGCTAAAGCATTATTCCAACATAGAACATAGTATTTAGCAGAAGCTAAATACTTCTGCTAAAGTATTTAGCAGAAGTATTCTGGTTTCAATGCTAAAGCGCTAAGCAGGTCACCATGTTGAAACAAAACACTGTCGCCCCCTGCAGGATCAGGTCTGCCGCTGCAGGATCAGGTCTGCCACTTTACAGTCGTTGAGTTTTTCTAACCGCTGCAGTTCGACTTCAGTCAGGAACGTATTCACTGTCGACTTACAGCAATGCATTCTGGGTACAGGATCACAGCTGTACTCCAGCTGTGATCCTGGGTACAGGATCACAGCTGGAGGCTCTAAACAATCCATGGGAATCTCAGAATGCATGTTTAATAAAGTTTATAAAAAAAAAAACAGAAAACACTACGAGAGGACCGTAGGCCCGGTTCCGGTCCGGTTCCTACCGATCCGTCGTACCTCCAGGTGGCCGCGGCGCTCCGATACCATCCGCTCGTCCCGGTTCCCAAACAGCTTCTTCGGAGGAAACTCCAGAACCGCCAGCTGGAAACAAAGACCATCAGAACCAGAACTACGATCAGGACCGGTTCTGGACAACAGTTTCATCAGAACCAGAACCAACGAGTCAGGTTCTGGCGGCTCACCTCCGGATATTTGGACTTCAGCTCCTGTGCATTTCTCTGAAGCGGCTGTAGCGTCTGAACACAGTCCAGCTGTCATCCAACACAGACACCTGATGAACACAGAGCAGCTCTGGGAACCGGGCCGGGGAACCGGGCCGCCCCCACCGGGCCCGGCAGAACCCTCAGCGCCTCCCAGCCTAAACCAGAAACTGATTCGATTCACATGAATCTGTTCGGTTCTTTCTGGTTTCAAACTAAAAGGCTAAATGTGAAATTGAATGAAAAGAAATGATGTAATTGTTGCTTCATCTTTCTGAATTCAAAACGAATCCTGGAGGTTTTCATTTTGTTCATTTTGAGTTCAGGTCAGAACCGCCGAGTCCAAACGAGCCGATGCAGAGAAACAGTTTTGCAATTGTTCATTTTCAGCAAGCTGAGCTTTAAACGTTACAAAGCAGCAGATTGATTGTTTCTTTGCTGCGTTTTGAAACTGAAAAAGCAACGAAATCAGAAAGATGCAAACATGATTTATGTCTCGTGTTTTATTTTCATCTGCACCAATAAATAGCTGCTGAATCTGTAAAGTCTTACTTCATGGAGCAGATGGTTCTGCTGGGAGCGTTGAGGATCAGCTGCTGGTTTTACTGGTTCTGGTCTAAATGTGTCGCTTTGCTCCTGTCGTTTCCATTGTGCCAGTAAACGTACCTGAGCCGAGCGGACTCACCTTGACCTCGAACTCGAAGTGTTCGTCCTTGCCCTGGCGCGCAGCACGTAGCGCGGGATGCTCACTCTGACGGGCTCCTCGGCGCGCGGCGTCCCGGCCGGGCGCGACATCAGACGCTGCGCAACAAATCACCACCAGCAGGCGGGAAACAGACGGAAAGAGGAGCAGACAGTAAACGATGGACCCGGAACAATCTGGGAAAAACCACCAGATCTAAGAAACAACCATCGTTAAAACGGATGGAAACTTTATTTGGTTTCAAATCAGTTACAAACACGCTGCGCAAAATTCAACATCTTGGCTGTGAAATAATAAAAACCGTGACGTGACATCATCATCATTCACCTGCTTCAGCCAGCAGCAGATTCTCCTTATTGCACATTTAAATTCAGTCTTTCTGAAATTAAAGTTAAAAACATTTGAATTTTGTGTTTTCGGTCTTTAATGTTTTCGGTCTTTAATGTTTCTGTCTTTAATGTTTCGGTCTTTAATGTTTCGGTCTTTAATGTTTTCGGTCTTTAATGTTTTCGGTCTTTAATGTTTCTGTCTTTAATGTTTTCGGTCTTTAATGTTTCGGTCTTTAATGTTTCGGTCTTTAATGTTTCGGTCTTTAATGTTTTCGGTCTTTAATGTTTTAGGTCTTTATGTTTTAGGTCTTTAATGTTTCGGTCGTTAATGTTTCGGTCTTTAATGTTTCGGTCTTTAATGTTTCGGTCTTTAATGTTTCGGTCTTTAATGTTTAGGTCTTTAATGTTTCTGTCTTTAATGTTTCGGTCTTTAATGTTTCGGTCTTTAATGTTTTCGGTCTTTAATGTTTTAGGTCTTTAATGTTTTAGGTCTTTAATGTTTCGGTCTTTAATGTTTCGGTCTTTAATGTTTCGGTCGTTAATGTTCGGTCGTTAATGTTTCGGTCTTTAATGTTTCGGTCTTTAATGTTTCGGTCGTTAATGTTTCTGTCTTTAATGTTTCGGTCGTTAATGTTTCTGTCTTTAATGTTTCGGTCGTTAATGTTTCGGTCTTTAATGTTTCGGTCTTTAATGTTTCGGTCTTTAATGTTTCTGTCTTTAATGTTTCGGTCGTTAATGTTTCGGTCGTTAATGTTTCGGTCTTTAATGTTTCGGTCTTTAATGTTTCGGTCGTTAATGTTTCGGTCTTTAATGTTTCGGTCTTTAATGTTTCGGTCTTTAATGTTTCGGTCGTTAATGTTTCGGTCTTTAATGTTTCGGTCTTTAATGTTTCGGTCTTTAATGTTTCGGTCGTTAATGTTTCGGTCGTTAATGTTTCGGTCTTTAATGTTTCGGTCTTTAATGTTTCGGTCTTTAATGTTTCGGTCTTTAATGTTTCTGTCTTTAATGTTTCGGTCGTTAATGTTTCTGTCTTTAATGTTTCGGTCTTTAATGTTTAGGTCTTTAATGTTTTAGGTCTTTAATGTTTCGGTCTTTAATGTTTCGGTCTTTAATGTTTCGGTCGTGCTGCAGACGGGCTCTGCTGGCTCCATCTTCAGACGCACAGATGGTTGATGAGGATCTGAGCTTCTGCAGAGCAGCCGAAACTTAACTTCCAGGACTCAAACCGACCACCGTTGGAGGGAACGTGGGCAGAGCGCCGCCTTGGCTCCACCATCCGTTTTGGAGTTTGCCGATCGCGATTTGTGAAAACGATGTCGACGTTGAAGCAGACCTCGTTCCTCCTGACCAGCAGACACCGGATGTCCGAACGCCGCCGCAGCTTCAGTCCCTGGAATTGCGGCTGGACGGGAACCCAGCTGGATCCCCGCGGCGCCGGGTGAAACACTCCGTCCTCCCGCAGGAGAGCAACGTGGCTGTCGGTCAGGAGGAACTGGACCAGAGAGTCCTGGTGCAGCCGGACGCTGCTGTAGAGCAGAGGACGAATGTCCGCCAGGGAAGGTTTGCCGGGGCCGTCCATGTTCCCGTGGACAATGTAGAGCAGGTCCGCTAGGACCCGCTTGAATCTGGAAGTGAGGCTCAGACCGATGTCTGACACAATGTCAGGAACCCGGGAGGTCCAATCCAGAGACAGAGCCATGAGGTCCTGCGACAGCAGCGGGTGACTCTCTGTCGCCTCAGAGAACGTCTCCGGACAGCGAGCCTTCAGCACCGCCTTGCAGAAGTCCTGCGTGAGATCCTGGTTGTGAGTGAAGACTGCCAGAACCGAGTCCTCCCTGGATCCGATCAGACGGACATGCTGCCCTGCCAAACTGATCTGGACCTCCCGAATCTCTATAAGGTCAAAGTGGTGGAAGAGACCGAGGTGTCCGATGAGTCCTGGTCAGCAGAAACTACCGTCAGGTCCTGTTCTGACAGAAGGAGGCAGGCTGGTTCTGGACTGGGTCGGACAAAGCTGGCCGCTCTGAGCCAGAAGATGCTCAGGATCCTCCTACCTGGTCTGTGAGGAGACAGAGGTTCAGTTCTGTCAATGATTTGCTGGGATGACAGACCATGAAGCTGCGCCAGAGCCGGTGGCAACTCAATGAGACTCTGATAAAACTCTGAGGGGCGGCAGTCCTCTGGACCGGCATTTCTGATCGAGGACACGGAGCCCTTCGGCCACAATGACACGGCCTTCAAACCAAACCTTGAGCAGTACTGGACAGATCCACCAAGGAGACTTTGTTTTCCAGGCCAGAGGGAGGTTCTGGTTCAAGTTTTGCTGTCTGGGTCAGTGGAAAATCCTGGACTTCATGGTGACGTACCGAGAGACGGCACACTTCATATCGTCGACTCCCACATTTCGGATGAAATCTCTCGTGTCCTGAAATCGTCTCTCTGCATCTTTGTAAACATCTGAAAGTTTTCCTGTGAAGTATCCTAAAACATGGCTGCTGTTCGTCTCACTTGGATCTTGGCTGGAACATTTTTCTGAGCTCTTGAACGTTGTTGGTTGACCGCTGGGAGGTTCTGCTTCCTCTGCTCTCCATGGGTACAAGACTTGATTCTTGACTTTTGTAACATACTCCCAAAGGTTCGACTTACTGGTTGTCATGTTCACTGGTTTTTCATTTTCCTCTTGTCTGTTGAGACCACTGATGTCCTGACTCTCAGGTCCCTCCGACCCCCAGCGGTTAAGGGTTTGATTCCTAACCGTTGCAACATAATCCCAAACGTTATTCCGGGTTGAGGATACCCTTTCTGGAGCGTCATCTTTTTCTTGACCCATTTCACTGCCACCAGACTTAATGGACTCTTTGCTAGAGTTGGGTAGCTCAGATAGCTGCTCAGGTTCTTCCTGTCTCAATGGGTTCAGTGTTTGGTTCCTAACTTAGTGACATAGTTCCAGACAAAGCTCCTTGCAGTCGACACCCTTCCTGCAGCATCACCTCCGTCTTCTTCCGTCTCATCCCTGACTGACTGACCTGTCCTGCTTGGAGGCGATATCGTCTCGACCAGAACTCAGCCACTTGAGCAGTTCAGACTCTCTGGCCGTCCACGGTGCAGAGTTTGGCTCCTGACTTTAGAAACATAATCCCAAATGTAGCTCCTGTTGGTCAGTTCCTGCCTTCCTGATGCCTCTTTGTCTTGCTCCAACTCTTCATTACCTTCCAGGTTCAACCTTTGATTTTTGACATTTTCAAGGTTCTCCAGGAAGTTCTTCCCATTGTCTGACTCCTCTAGCTTAGCTGGAGCGTTGCCAGCGTCTGCTGGATCTTGCTCAGATGATAAACTTGCTGCCAGAGCTGTGAGGCTTTAACTGTTGACACTCATCTGCTCTCTCCGTTTTATCTGCTGCATTCTTGACTTTTTCAAGCCGGTCTAAAACGTCGTTCTTCCTATCCAACATTTCTTGTTTCATCGGTTGGCGGGCATCATGTTTGAGTCCTGTCCAGAGTTGATCAAATCATCAGAAACGTGAGAATTGGACGGTTCCAACTCTTCCTGGACCTGATTTGAGCGTGGCTCTCACAGTCCAGGAGCTTCTCCACTTCTTGTTTCATCTCTTCATTAGCGTCGGCTTTCCAAACTCGCTCAGACTCGATTAACTCCTCGCCAGAACCTTGCAGTTGTAAAAGATCCAACTCCTGTGCTGCATGGCCGACAACGTTCTGAGCTCGGTTCTTGACATTTTTGAGATGGTCTAACTGGTGGTGCAGATGGCCGATAAATCCTCTGCTTCCAGCTCCACTGAACCGTTGACCTCTTCTTGTTTGGCTGATCTGAAGCTTTGAAAGTTCTGGGTCTTCAAACCTCTGATTATCGATTGTTTTCTCAGAGAGGGAATAAATGTTCAACATTTTCTCTACATCCTCAGAATCAGAAAGGAAATAATAACCATTCATGTTGTTCCACTCAGTTGGTTGGTGGCTTTGTAGCAACAATCAGGGTCACAAACAGCTTGGAGCTCCTTCCTTCAAGAATGTTTACTTCTCCTTCCCACCATTGTTCCTTGTCGAGATCTTTTTCGATCAGGAGTTTATCCAGCCGTTTTTCTCTCTGAGGCTCCAGGAGTTCGGTCTTTGGTTCGTCGAACGCGTTCTGGAGGTCGGGAGCGAGTTCGCCTCAACCCCGGAGGAGCCAGGAGGTTAGACCAGCAGGCGTTCTGTGAGCACAAGGGGGAAGTCTGTGACTACATCGCTAAGAAGGACGGCAAATGTGCGTGAATTAAACCGAAGTCCATGATCCACCCAATCAGAATTACAGTCCAACCACCAGGTGAGAAACGAGACATTTAAAGTGGCAGCATCAAGAGGCTGACGTGCAAATTACACACAATTATTTTAGACAAAGGGTGATTTTAATCATTTGGGCTGAAGTTTTAATCCGTTTCCTACAGGCACGAAGATAATTTGATTATTTAATCTAATGATTCTCTTCCCACTTCGGAGCAAAACTTTCCGACCCAAACTGGATTTTCATAGAGACTCAAAACTATTCATACGGTACACTGCCCACTGTAGCATGACACCGCTTGGCTAGCTGCGCTCACCTGGCGCTGGCCAACAATCACATTGTTCTGCATTTCCCCCGAAGGTTTTCATGACCCTCCAGATCCTGAGTAGCCAGAAGGATCTCCCTGATCCGGGTGCAGTTCTGGTTCTGGACTCATCCAGCAGGGTCCGGAGGTACTTCTCCAACCCACAGGGTCGGTTTCTGCAGAACCGACTCTGATCGGCCGGACCACTGCGCCCACAATCATTTGAACCGGAACACAGTCGCAGACCGAACCGCATCGCAACACTCTTCAGTGTGGAAGCTGCTACAGAGAAAGATGGCAGAGCAGCCATTTTGACTGGACCGGGTCAGCCTGGGCCAGTCTCTAGTCCATCTTAACAACAGATGCTAAAAACAGCTTTGAATGTCAACTGCACATCAATAAAGCTCTGCTCTCACACCCAGTGTGACGGCGCCTCTAATACAAATGATTATTAGCTAAATTAACATCATGCAGTTTACATGCAGCACAAATTACCCTAAACTCACCTCATACTTCAACCTTCGTGGATTTATCTTCTGCAGTTTTTCATCTTCCTGAAAACAAAGATTTAAAATTAACAGCATCAGAAAATTTTCCCATAAGATCTACAACCAGGTGGATTTACTAGATCATGGTTCATGTAAGATGAGGCGGCGAACAGATCCAAGAACAAGCCGGACAAAATAAACCCAGGAAACCATATTATTAAGGTCATGCAGGGGTCAAGGTCAGGGCTCCTGGTCTTACCTCGTCTGTTAGCCTAACAGAGCTACAGTCGCTAACTTCCTCCTCGTCCTGCAGAGTCGAACAGGTCAACTTCAGTTCTGGACAAACAAGCTACACCTGACAGAACTCAACAGAACCGCCGGCTGGACCCGACTCAGAGGTCTGGGGTCAAAGGTCATACCCGGAGAGTCGCAGGACACGGACAGATCCACGCCGCCGCCGTTCAGGAGGTTCATCTTCCTCAGCCGCGCTGCACTTCCTCCTCGATGTAGGCGTTGATCCTGCTAGAGCATCGGAGCCTTAGAGCCGGACCGGAACCAGAACTGGAGCCAGAATCAGAACCGGGCCTACCTGTCATCGGACAGCGGCAGCAGCGGGTTCAGACTCTGCATGTGTCCGACCGGGGAGCTGCTGTGACCCATCTTCTCCTCGGTACCGACCGACTGGGCCCGGTTTCTGGTTCTCGCTCTCGTTGATGCGCCGCCGCAGCTCCTGGATCTCCTGCTCCACCCTGCAGAACAGAACCGGAGTCCTGAGTTCGGGTCGGACCGGCCGGTCGGCCAGTAAGACCGGAACCAGAAGCGGACCTGCGGCGGTCCGGCCGGGCGTGGCACCGGTCGGGCCTGAGGGCGGCGTGGCGGCGCTCCAGCCGGGCCACGGCCCCTCCAGCGCCTCCCGCTGCTGCGCCTCCCTCCAGGCCAGGATCTCCCTCTCCTTGCGGCGGACCTTCTCCTCCTGCCGCGCCACGTTGGCCGTGAACTCGCAGCTCTCCTGCAGCTGCTGCAGCTGCTGCGCGCCGTGCCGGTGCCGGTGCAGCTTCTCCTGCATCTCCTCCAGTTCCTTCTCCACCTGGAACAGCGTGTTGTCCAGCCGGTCGGCGCGCCGCGCCGCGCCGCAGCACCTCCTGCGCCCGCCGCTGCTCCTCCGCAAGCGCCGGCAGCGAGCCGGCGGCCATGTTGGCCAGCTGCCGCTCCTTGAGGCGCTCTGCGCCAGCGCCTCCTCCCTGGCCGCCGTCATCCTGCGGCGCCCTCTGCTGGCGCTCCTTCAGGCTGCGCACGAGCTGCTGCATGGCGCTCCTCTCTTCTGCCACCTCCTGCTGCAGCAGCTCCCTCTGCTGCTGCAGCACCTCCTGCAGCCGCTGCAGCTCATCCACCTGCGCCTCCTTGAAGGCCAGGTACTGCTTTTGGACGGAGCGCGCCTCCTTAGCGGCGTCCTCGCCGTCAGTGCGCTCGGCGGCCTCCTTGGCTCGCAGCAGTGCCTCCCTGATCTCCGCCAGGACACGCCGCTCCTCCTCCAGGCGTCGCGCATCCTCTCTGGCCAGCAGCGCCGCCGCCGCCTCCTGCCGCCTCCCGCAGTTGCTCCTCCAGCCGGGCGACCAGACTCAATTGCTCCCGCTCCTGTTCCTCCAGCCGCCGCCGCTCTGCCTCCAGCCGCGCCTGCTGCTCCTTGCGCTCCCTCTGCAGCCGCTTCAGCTCGCGGCAGATCTCCGTCTGCTCCGCCACCTCCTGCTGCTCCTGCTGCTCCTCCTGCTGCAGCTTCCTGCGCTGCAGCGCCACTCCTGGACCTCGGAGCGCCGCTCCTCCTCGAAGCGCTCCTTCTCGGCCAGGAAGTCCGCAGGCGGCTCTCGATGTCCTGGCTGCGGCGGCGCAGGCTCTCCTCCTGCCGCAGGATGCGCTGCTGCACCTCCTGCGACTCCTTGCGCTGACTCTCCACCTCCTGCTGGAGGCGCTCTAGTTCCGCCTTCTCACTCAGCTGCTTCTCCTCCATCTCCTTGATCAGCCTCCTGCAGAAACACGAGCACAGGAAGTCAGGAAGTTTAACATTCCGCCCAGATTTCGGTCCGACTGGCAGCAGTCATGGAGGCCAACAAAACAGTAAATGCAACAAAAAAATGCTGCGACCACAGAAAACAGAAGCAAAAATAAACACCGCAAACTGGCTGCACTAACGTTGTTCCTCCAGACCACCAGGGGGAACCGACCCAACCGTCTGCAACCAGAACCTCAGGGGTATTCAGAAGAAAGGAAGAAAAGCTTTGTTATCCTTCATGTCTTCTGCAATACTATAGAACAGACCCCCGGCTCCCCCTAGTGGTCTGGAGGATTTATGTTCAGTGGAGCAAGTTTACATCTTTATAGATTTAATGTTTTTGCCATTTTCAGCATTTTTAGTTTTGCTTCTATTTCCTGTAGTTTGTAACTTTTAAGTGTTTCTGTGATGTTAACGACCCATAGATCTCATTAATCTGTGAAATTAAGGATAAAATAAGAATAAAATTCCAGGTCGGTCCCTGAGGAACGCCTCAGGGCTGCCAGAAAGAGGCGGGCTCACAGGAGACAACAACCAATCAAAACGCTCTGAGATCCACATTTATAACTCCGAGTTATAAATAGTAAAACAACAATAAAATGTGAGACTATGATTATGTTGCAGCATCTGGCTGCAGCGGCACGCCGGCAGACACGTTAGCGGACATGCTAAGTGAGCGCCGGTTTACCTCTTCATCTCCAGCTTCTCCAGCTCTTCTCTCTGCTGCCTCTCGAACTCCAGCCTGCGGAGACAAACACCGTTAGCATCTGTTAGCGTCCGGCACGTCTTCTGAGGAACACCGCGGGACGTGACGGGCCGAGTGGACGGAGGCGGCAAACAAAATCAAGCTGGAGGTGAAACTCCAGGGACGACACAGAGTCTGAGAGGACAGGAGCAGCAAGCTGATGGCAGACAGACAGGTGGACGGACGGGTCAGTTAGACAGGAAGTGGACGACTACCTGAGGAAGACGGGGCCCTTCTGAGTGAAGAGACTGCCAACGGGACAGGGACATAGTTTAGTGCTGGTCCAGATCCAATCAGCTCAGATCAATAACCAATAATCATAACAGTTCTTCTTCTGTGGTGCCGAGTCAAAACTGAACTGTTCTCCGAAAAATGATTAAATTCCAAGACAAAACGCTAAAAGACCTTTAAAATCAACAGGAAATAAAACCAAGACTGAGGCAAACAGAAGGAAACCAGGAAGATGAAGGAAAATGAGAAAAACTGGAAAAAAGTAGAAAACTTGTTTTACATGTTAAAACCTTCAGCTAAAGGAATCAATTCATCTTGTTCAGTTGAAGGAAGCAGGCTGAAGTTCAAATTGTTTTTAAATGCTTAAAATCTTCAACTGGAAACATTTGTGTTTCTCATCACTTCTGCACTTTTTCCTTCCATGCAACTTTCCAGTGAAAAACATAGGCCTCTGACTGAGTTCGGTTCTTATGGAGGAGATATGCTGGTCGGCTCTGTAGACCTGGATGGCGGAGTCCAGAACCCGTCCAGAACCTGAACAGGTCTGGATTAAAAAACCTGCATTGATCTGATGCAACGTTTGGTTTTCATTCTCTGAACCAGAATCGACGTTAATCAACGAGTTTCACCGAATGTCGGCTCCTTCATGGAGGAAACGTCTCGATGCGGGAGCTTCAGGCACCGATCAACGAGTAAATGTGAGATTCTCAGAACCAGAACCACAGCAGGATGTGAGGTTCTGACGGTTGGACTCACCCCGGGTTGTACAGCATCACGGTGGACAGGTTCTCACAGGACTTGGACAGGTCCGTCATGGACAGGCTGAACGAGGACAGGAGGCCGCTCTGAGGAGACAGAGCAGGTTCTACAGAACCATGCTGGACTCAGCTGAACCTCACCGGAACGCCCCGACCGGCCCTGAACTCACCTTCCTCTTCTCCCTGAGCTTGGCTGCTTCCTTGGGATGGTTGAAGCGAAACATGTTGGTCCGGCCCAGCAGAATAACAGCTCCTGCACCACAGACAGAAGGACAACCAGTTAATGACCGATCGAGTTCCCAGAACCAGAACCTTCAGAAACTGGAGGGACCTGAAAGAATCCACAGAAAACAAGAAGAGCTTCATGTTCTCATGGTGACACACAGGCGGAGCCAGCAGGGTTGTGTCAGTGCCTTAGCGCTAGCTTCAGCTAATTATGCTAATTGTGTTGGGCCAGGGCTTTAGCATTAGCTTCAGCTAATTATGCTAATTGTGTTGGGCCAGGGCTTTAGCATTAGCTTCAGCTAATTATGCTAATTGTGTTGGGCCAGGGCTTTAGCATTAGCTTCAGCTAATTATGCTAATTGTGTTGGGCCAGGGCTTTAGCATTAGCTTCAGCTAATTATGCTAATTGTGTTGGGCCAGGGCTTTAGCATTAGCTTCAGCTAATTATCATGCTAATTGTGTTGGGCCAGGGCTTTAGCATTAGCTTCAGCTAATTGGCTAATTGTGTTGGGCCAGGGCTTTAGCATTAGCTTCAGCTAATTATCATGCTAATTGTGTTGGGCCAGGGCTTTAGCATTAGCTTCTTCTAATTATGTCTGTAAAACGCTTTAGCATTAGCAATCTGGAGATGCAGCTTCAGTGGAACCATAATTAGCGCTAGAGATTTAGTGAAGCTAACTTTCAGTTAATGGTGTCCACTGCTGAGCAGTTTGATTCCAGCTTTGTCCTGCCACATGTCGATGTGCCTCTGGGCAAGGCACTTAACCCCAAATTGCCTACCGGTCTGCGTCTCGGTGTATGAATGTGTGCGAATGGGTGAATGTGACTCCAGTGGAAAGCGCTTTGAGTGATCAACATGACTGGAAAAGCTCTATAAGTTCAGTCCATTCTCCGTAGTTACACCAGGCAGTGAAATAAATACTCGGGTTCTTTTGGATCCGCACCCTGGTTGAGCTGCACCGGCGCCGCCACCAGAACCCCGTTGACCGAACACAGAGCCCCGCCGAGCGGCACCAGGGTCACCGTTCCATTCTGGTTCTCAAACACGCAGTGGTCGCTCTCCAGGTCCAGGCCGTGCAGAACTGCAGGAACAGAGCAGAACGTGAGCGCGCATCAGAACCAGAACCAGAACCACCAGTGGTCTTCATCAGACGGAGACGACTCACTGATGTCCTGTTCGCTGGACGCGTCTTCCCGGCCCACATACGTCCGTCCCTCCTGAGACACAAAACACACGTTTCATGAGCAACCTGAACGCCTCGCGGCCCGACTCCAGTCTGACCCGACGGCGCCACCTTCAGGTGGTAGAGGATGATGCCGGTGCTGAGCAGGTCGTCGTCGATCCCGATGAGGTGAGGCAGCTCCGAGTCCAGAACCACGCCGATGCCTTCCTTCCGCAGAGCCAGCGTCTCCTCCTGCAGCGCAGAGGAGGAGGAGTCGGACCGGGCCGGACCGGGACCGGGCCCGGACCGGCCCGGTCCGACGGGGCCTGGACCGGGCCCGGTCCGACGGGGCCTGGACCGGGCCCGGTCCGACGGGGCCCTCTTACCTTCAGGATGTTCTGCGTCTCGTTCCATTTGTTGGTCCACTCCTTGGTCAGCTCCAGAACCTGCGGACCAAACCAGCAGAGTGAGCCATCGGACCGGTCGCCCAGTGGACCTCAGGAGGTTTTCAGAACGTTTCCGTCCTCCATGTTGTCTGATGTGGACCGACCCGGGCCTCGTTCTGGTGCAGCTTCTCCTCCATGCTCAGAGCTGTGGGCGAGTCCAGCAGAGCGATCTGAAGCAGAGGAGGAAAACCGTTTCAGGTGATTTTGGCCAAGGAAACCATGGTGCTGCCGCTACCAGAACCGGTTATTGGGTCGCCGAAACCGTTCAAACAGCCGAGCTCTGCTGCTTCACGAAGACCTGACTGGTGGGATTATTTTTATTGTCATGATATTAGCGAACAACGATGAGCTGTAAAACGTGACGTGGGGACCCATCAGGAAAACCAGTCCTTCTGGAGCGCCTCAGGTTCAGCACTCGAGTTTTCTGATATTCAGCTAAACTGACCCGTAAATCCAGTCAGTTAGGCGTCTTGGTTTTCGGAGGTTATCGTCGTGAGACGTCGTTTTGATGTTCCTGGTACTAAGTGCGGCGTGGCGCCGTTCGCCGCCCCGAGCGTTCACCTGGTTTCCCTGCAGCAGCAGCGCCTTGAGCCGGGCGATCTCCGCCCGCAGCTCCCTGATCAGCCGGACGTTGGAGTCCTCGTTGACGGTGGGTTTGTTGATGATGTTCTTGGCTCGGTTGGCGTAGCGCAGGGTGCTGAGCGTCTCGCCGTAGTTCACGTCGGCGGGGGAGATGGCTGCAAAGACCAAACAGTCAGGGCTTTTACTCTGACCGGTTGGCGGCGGTGGCGGCGGCGGTGGCGGCAGCGGCGGTGGCGGCAGCGCTCACTTGCGATCATGATGGTCTTGGCGTTGCCACCCAGGCTGTCCTTCAGCAGCCAGGTCAGCACCGAGTCTCTGTAGGGGACGAACACCGTCTTCTTCTTCTGGTTGGCGTTCCCGCCGTCCGGCGCCATGTCAGCTGGATGGAAACAGAGACGACGGCTCAGAACCGGAGCGGCAGCCGCGGCGCCTTAACACGGCGGTCCTGACCCAGAGCGGAGATGACGTTGCCCAGCGTGACCAGCGACTTGTTGATGTTCCCGCCCTCCTTCAGGCGGGCGCCGGTGGCGCCGGTGGCGTCGGCGCGCTCGCTGCCGGCCAGGTCCACCAGGTGGATCTTACTCACCGTCTCGCTCGGCATCTCCGCGTCAAACTTGGCCTGAAATCAGACGCGGCGGTCACTTGGGCCCGCCGACACGAGGCCGTGGGATTGGCCGACGCCACCGACCTGCGTGAAGTTGATGGTGAAGATGGCGTGGGAGCGGCTGCTGACGTCGTTCATGCCGGTGCTGGCGGTGGTGCGGTTGATGTTGCCCGCCTCCATCAGCTCCTCCACGTCGCTGTAGTTCTGCACCAGGTGTTTGGACAGGTCTGCGCCGCAACACAAACCCACCACACTAATCAGAAAAACTGAAAGCACACTGAAAACATGTCAGATATTAATGGAAACACCAGAAAGACGTGAAAAACATGAATTTTGGAAAGCCGGGTTAACGCCCATGAAGCGGCGCTGAACGGCGCCGGCGGCCGCTACCTTCCACGTACGGCCCGTCCTTGGGATGCTCGCGGACGCGCAGGTTGTAGGTGTGGCTGGACTTCCTCCTCAGCAGGTCTCTGACTCGCTCGTTGTAGATCTCCAGGTAGCTGGAGGGACGACAGGTCAGCTTCTGGTGTTCGACCCGTTTGGGTTCTGGTTCAGTTTGTCTCCAAGAAATGAGGCAAAAATAACCAGATAAAGAGAAAGTGCCGTCGCCATGGTGACTCCCCCTTCTCTGGCAGCCCACAGCATCACTCCTCCTCAGCTCAGCTGTGCTCAGAGCTGATCTGAGCGGTCGGCTTCCGTAGCGCCACCTGGTGGACTTACCTGACCTCGGTGCGGAACGAAGCTTCGTCTCGACGCGACGCGTCAGCGATCTGACCGAACAGACCCTCGCAGATCCGGGGAATCAAACCGGCGTCGCCCTGGGGAAAACGGCCCGTTACCATGCAAACGCTGCTGCCTCATTCTGAGGTTACTGCAAATTTTCCACTAAAATGATCAGAAAGTTGAGCTCCAGTAACTCTGGCTCCAGTAACTCTGGCTCCAGTAACTCTGGCTCCAGTAACTCTGGCTCCAGTAACTCTGGCTCTCACCTGCAGGGGGCAGCGTTTCCCCAGAATGGATCTGTTTTACCAAATAAATGTAAATATTTCATGAAAATGATTTCACTCTGTGCTTAATTTTAAATAAAGTCATAATTGGGGGAATTTTCAGTGGCAGGTCGTCACTGAAATGTTTGGGAAGTTCTGGTTTAAAGAATTAAATGTCTGCTTGTTATTTTCTTGTATTCATAGAGTTTGCTGGAAAATATGGCAAAATTCCTCAAGTTGAGCCACAAAAACAGAAGAAAAACAACGCAAGAGAAAAACTCTCCTTCCTGTCTGAATCTCTTCTCCTGCGTTTTGAATCCACGGTTTTTATTGATCTAAATTAACTGAACACTTCAGTTCCAGAAGAACTGGCCTGATCCGTCCATTCAGGCGTCCAGGTCAAACCGCGTTCATTCAGCAGTAGAAGAAGAAGAAGCAGCTCCTGCCAGATCCAATCAGAGCCAGACTGAGCACTTCCCTGAGGGACTCCTCTGACCTCTCAGCACAGATTGTTCTCTGAAGATCAGAGAACCAAATCTGTTGTCAGCACAAACAGACGAACGGCCAGATCATCAGGAGAGGGCAGCACCACAGCTCCCCCACAGCGCCCCGTTAGCAATGGTAAAGATGGCCGCCGCGGCGCTCCATTAGCAATGGTAAAGATGGCTGCCGCGGCGCTCACTTAGCAATGGTAAAGATGGCCGCCGCGGCGCTCCATTAGCAAAGGTAAAGATGGCCGCCGCGGCGCTCCATTAGCAAAGGTAAAGATGGCCGCCGCGGCGCTCCATTAGCAATGGTAAAGATGGCCGCCGCGGCGCTCCATTAGCAATGGTAAAGATGGCCGCCGCGGCGCTCCGTTAGCAATGGTAAAGATGGCCGCCGCGGCGCTACATTAGCAATGGTAAAGATGGCCGCCGCGGCGCTACATTAGCAATGGTAAAGATGGCCGCCGCGGCGCTCCGTCTGACTACATTTACTTTGAAATGACTGAACGCAGCTGAATGTTCTTGAATCTCAGACCAAAACCTGCTGGGAGTCTCAAATGGAAGCTGAGGGTCAAAGGTCGTGCTTCAGTTCTGTCGGAGAAATCAACCCACACATTCATAAATGGAGGCCCAGCACTGTGGAAGGCTGACTTGGACTAGGCCATCACTTGTTTGTTGGATTTCTCCCACTGAGCCAACCAGTCTGAGCAGAAGCAGCTACTGGTTTCCACTGGACAAACTTTCTCTCTCTTTTCTCGTCCAGAAAAACTCAGCCAGACGTCCAATCAAACAGATCGATAGCCGTCTCCACGGCGACCAGCTCTGCAGCCGCTACTGGGAACCAGTGCGAGTTCTTACTGGGAACCAGTGCGAGTTCTTACTGGGAACCAGTGCGAGTTCTTACTGGGAACCAGTGCGAGTTCTTACTGGGAACCAGTGCGAGTTCTTACTGGGAACCAGTGCGAGTTCTTACTGGGAACCAGTGCGAGTTCTTACTGGGAACCAGTGCGAGTTCTTACTGGGAACCAGTGCGAGTTCTTACTGGGACGCCCATCATGGTGTAGGACTTCCCGGATCCGGTCTGTCCGTAGGCGAACACGCAGGCGTTGTATCCCTCGAAGGCTGCCTTCAGCACGTCGGAGCCCAGGTCCCTGAACACCTGCGGAGGTCAGAGGTCAAAGGTCACAGCAGCACCTTTGCGGTTCGCCACCGCTCCGTGCCGCCGGCCTCACCGTTTCCTGGGAGACGAAGGCGCGGCTCCGTCCGTCCGCCGAGTCGTAGGAGAAGTCGTAGGTGAAGGTTCTGACCCGTTCCCTCATCGAGTCGCCGACCACGCCCTCTGGGACCTGAGGGGCAGACAGACCGAAGCTCTGGTTCTGACCGGTTTGGACCAGAACCAGAACCAGAACCAGCTAACCTTCAGGTTGGTGATGCTGGTCTTGCTTCCCTCCATCCTGATGATGCATTTGGCCTCCAGCTCTTTCTCCCTGGAGGAGAAAACATCTGGATCAACATCTGGATCAACATCTGGTTCCGACCCGCTTCTGGTTCAAATGTAAAGATTCCTGAGTCTGAACGACATTTCCATGCGACGCATCACGCTTCCTGAACAGGTGACCAGCTCTTTTCCTAAAACCTCTGTCTCTTTAAGTCAAGCTGCTGCTGGCCACGCCCCCAACTCAGCGTTTACACTCGCATGTCAACATGGCTGCAAACAAAAACAATAACACAACTGTATATCTTTGACAAGCAGAAGTGGAGCCTCCTGCACATCCAACCAGAGTGCAGCAAATTGCTATAATTTCCTTTTGTGTTGTATTTATATTCTTTGTGTTGTATTTATATTCTTATTATATTTACTGTGTACCTTGTATTTAATTTGTATTTTTTGTATTTTGTGTATGCTTACTGTGTGCCACATTTTTGCCTGTAAGCTGCTGGTAACTATAATTTCCTGAGGGAGTCTTCCCAAGGGATCAATAAAGTCAAGTCTAAGTCTCTAACTGGTTCCTGGATGGTGAGTCAAGAGCAAAACTCTGGTCTTTTCCAGCAGCCATTGTACAGCGAGAACCAGCTGACCAACCGGATGGCCTCAGCCGGGGTTGCTAGGTAACTGTCTGTTCCTGCTGATTTGAGACGTTACATTCTGGAGGTTTTTGAAAAAACATAAAATCATTTGTAAAAGCAGCCTGGTGGTTTCATTAAGCGCTTCATCTGTTAGAAGAGACAGAAGAGACCAAAATCAAGATCAAAATGTGCAAAAAGTGGATTTTAAACAACAGAAACGGCATTTATTGAGCCGGAGAACCGGAGAGAACAGAGCGACAGGAAAACCAGGAGGTTTGCTGAACCCGACTCATTTCTGTTTCATCTGCAGCGACTAAACGAACATGAGAACAATAAAACTGAGGAGAACGAAACTAAAAGAATTCCCTGGTTCATCGATGGATCCAGGTTTATGGAGCAACACAACGTCCAGAAATTCAGTTTAATGTTTAACTGCTTGCCTGCCGCACCAATCAGCTGACTAGTAAAACCCTGCAGCCGGATCCGATACTCACAAGCAAACAAAAACACATAAAACCACAAATATTAACCAACAACGTGAAAAAAACAGAAATACTTTCACAACCAGAATATAAGCCAGTTAATAAACTACCAAAAACAGACAAAATGTATAAAACCAGTCAGATGTTAAGTCACAACAGAACCAGACAGACTCCGGTTCTGCTGAGGCTCAGAGGTTCTGGACCGGAGAACCGGAGCGGCTGCTCCAGAACCGGCCCGACTTCAGCAGAAATCTGTTATCTGACAGTAACAACAGCAACGTTACGTAAAACTGGGTCAAAGGTCACTGCAGGCGACGGGTTGGCTTTGGTATGAGCGCCGGTTCTGGGACTGAACTTTGTGTAAAGAACCTCAGAGTCCAAAGATCGTCCTCACCGAGACTCCTGTTTGCTTCGACACATTTATTCACAGGATTTCACCAGATAATCAGACATGAAGCATTTCAGTTAAAAACACAAGTAAATGTTAAAACGTGTCAGATTGGAGATCAGCACATCAATGTTGCTGTCTGGGCAAAGCAATAATGACATAAGATTAATAATCAATCAATAGCAAATCAATTTCTCTAAAGGTTTCTAGTCTTTTCTTCAGAAATGATTTGAACACATTTTAAACTCAATTAATAAACTTTTACTATTAATTTATTTCCATAAAATCAAACTTTCTGCATGAAGCTGCTTCTGGATGCAGAGACCATCAAACTGATGAAGAGGAGAAAGATGAAGAGGCAGATGACTCCTCTGACGTCATGATGACCCAGAATGATTCAGATTATCAGCCAGATTACAGAAATGTTGATGCCGCGGGAATACTGGAGGATGTATTAATTGATCCCGCCTCTCTAATTCCTTCGTTTGGGATTATTGCTTCTCCAAACCTCAAAATGCAGAAACTTGAAATGTTGTTAAATCTCCACATCCCAAACCAGAACCTGCGGGTCTGGGTTCATTTAGAGCAGAGAAAGGTGGAGCAGCCTGGTCACCTGCGGACACCTGCCGCCCGCATTCAGGCCAAAAACAGCCGCAAACTGCGACAAAACGTCCACAGAATCACCTTTACCGCAGCGGCGGTCAGTAACCAACATCCAGCCGAAACCGCTGGAGGGACCAGGAAACCTCCGCGTCCGCCACTCACCGCCTGTTCATCGGCCTGAGCCGCACAGCCACCGGACAGACGCCATCTTTCATCCCGCTGCAGCGCGCGCTGTCCCGGTCACGCAGCCTGCGGCTTCCCGCTCCCCTTTATAGCAGCGGCTAGCCGTTAGCCAGCAGCTAGCGGTTAGCCGCTGGCTAACGGCGCCGGGGGCAAAGATCCGCAGATAACCGGCGGTCTGAGGGCCAAAACTCTGTTGATAGCAATGGGGGAAGAGGCGAGGAATGGATAAATGTTATCGGAACCGGGAGCACCGAGTCGCAGCCGGAACCGGAGCACGTCCCGGATCCCAGTCATCCACAGAGCGCTAGCTTAGCCTGACCGGCCGCTTCATCAGCTGATATAAACAGTCGGACTTATGGAAGGCCTGAAGGGACAAAATGTTTCTGGGCCGTTGATGTTCTGGCGAAAAACAATTATTACCAAAACGGGAGACATTTAAAAAAATGTTTCCCTAGAAAGTATCCTGTGAGACATATTTTTTATTTTTTACATTTCCTCACAAAAGCCTTACATTCCCATTGTTGACATAGAATTTTAAGTTAGCACAATACTGCACAGGATAGCTTTGACACATATAAAATATAACATAGAAAGTTAAAGTACACTCTAGGTTCATATAAATTTAGATGAAACTAAAAACAACGGCTCAATCTCTGAAACGCAGATAATTCTTAAAGGAGGATCAGACAGAAGAAACAGAAAACATAGGCCTAGACTCCTTGGATCTCTTGAGATAAGGAGCCTATATGCCAGGCAATTAACAAATTCCTGAGCATGGTTCAAAAGTTCACTAGGATCTTAAAACTTTTTATAAATAATTTTATCTATATTAGAATTAACTATATTTCTTTAAGCATGTTTTTAATTAGTTACTTATTAGATCCAAACTTATAGTCATTATTTAGCATTACATTGTGTGCAAGCTTGGTTAAAAATACAAACTACTTTCTTGTGGAAACATTTTGAGGCAGAGATAGCGCTGCAGCTGCAATCATATCAAACTGGACAGCGGCTGATACGAGAAGGGTTTGCCGTATATCTGCTTTTGGGGCTCTTAGCAGGAGGTAATAAAATTAACATTGAGACAGCCCACACAAAGGAAAAGAACACACCTCCTAATGCATATATTTAAATAATGAGATTACGCATTCTATAAAATGATTTGGTTTACAGCAGAAGTTGGAATCTCTTTGTGCTGGGTGAGAGTTTTCCCGGAGGATGCATCTTCTGTTAATCTGTTGTCTTTTTTACTCAGTTCTTTGTCTCTGTTCTGTAATGTCTTGGACTTTTGCTCTAGGTGAGAGGCTTATTGTAAAGTTCTTGGATTGATTTTCTCTGGATAAAACTCTGAATATCTGAAGTCTGACGTCGTACGATTGCTCTTTTCTCTCTGCACACTTACACAGACACAGGAATTCGGGACAAAGAATTAATTAACGAGCTAAGATCAAGTTCTTCACGTTTTAATTCTTAACAATTGGGGGCTTCGTCCGGTCCTTTTTCTCTGTGTCTCTGTGTGTATTGCAGTGGAGACTTGTTTGTTTGTGTTAGCCTGTGGAGCGCAGCTGGAACGTTGCGGAGTGATCTGCAGCGCGGCTATCCCCGCGGACTGATCTTGGTTAGTGTGTGATCTCTTTGTTGTTTTGTTTCTTCTTATTCTACTGAACCATTAGATAAGCTGGTTACACACCCGTAGTTGGCAGTGGCGCGCCTCAACCACACTCGACGGAGTGTGGATTTAGCTAGGTTGGTCCGACCTGAGATTTTACTACACTCTAACGAAGCCTGTGAGTTGGGGTGTGAGACAGGAAAAAGGCCTGAATCGACCTTGGAGTTTTGGTTCGCCGAAAGCAGCTGATTATTCGCAGGGCTTATGAGAATTGGCTACGGTTGTATCACCACGTTCCAGTTTTGTTCTGGATCGAAAGGACCTCCAGATTTAAAAGTTGAATCACTTAAGCTATTGCCCGAGCTTGAAAGGACTTATGCTAAATTGGGAGACGGTCTCCTTCCGCAGCAACTAGTGCTGAAAATGAAAGTGATGTGCAGTGAAGTGCAAGAGACGTTGGGGCCCCAAAGAATTAAACTCTTCTGTTATCGATAACAATAGGGACTTTCCTTTTGCTTTCTTATCTTTCTTAATTTTCCTCGTTTGTCTCTGTGTGTTGACGTTATTTTTTTTTTCCTGTGTGTTGACCACCTTGTCTGTTCGTGTGTTTTCGCTGTTTTTTGTCTGTTTGTGTTGTTTCGCCGGCGTGTCTTCGTGTCTTGTGTTTTTGTCTTTGTGTTTATGTCAGTACGTTATCTGTTTGTGTGTCGGAGTGACTGAGCCGTTGTTTGTCTGTGTGTTCGTTGTGCGGTGGTCGTGTGAGTTTTTCCGTTGTCTGTGTGTGTTTTACGGCTCTCTGTATGTTATTGTGTGTATGGGAGACGGCGTTTGCAGCTGCTGAGTGAGTGTTGTTATTTTGCCGCGGTTTGTGCTTATATACTATTTGAGAACTAATTATAAGAATAATACTCTCTAATATTAATAATATTAATAATACTGATGATATAATTTTTATCAGGCTATGTGCTTATATGGCGGTTGATTTTAATAATAACGTGTTAGCTTGTTAGTCTGCTTCTGTCTCGTGGTTTACGGTACAGGCGCATGTACGGAGCTACATTAGCATTTAATTCAGCAGTTGGCTTGTTACGTTTGATGTGACTCCGGCTCGCTTTACAGTACTCATGGCAGATGTAGTTCGTCAATAAAGTGATATTTTCATTTTGATTGTCTGTTACACGTAGGCAGGTCGTTGGTTGTTACACATTGTGTCTGCAGAACAACTGCAGGCTAATTTTTTCCCTGGACAGATGCGTCTGTGAGTTTACAGCAGGCGACACAGGACAGAAAGTTGTGGACCCGTTTTGGTGAGTTGGCCAGGCATTGAACACTTCTTTATACAATGATTGTTATCTGTGACTTTTTATGGGGAACCGGTGAGTTGTAGTAATAATGCTAAATTAAAAGCGGTGTCTGAGGTTTTGTCGCACCTCAGTCTGCTCCATTCTCTGCAGTGCTGGCCTATATTTTAGTTGTTGATTAGAGTTTACAGGTAGTACCAGTTTGCAGGGTCATTTTTTGTTTTTTGTTTTTTTTTTCTCTCCCCTGCATAAATGTTTGCTAAGTAAATGTGTTGTTGGTAGTTTTTCTATGGTGATTAGAATAAAGCCTGTTGATTTGTATAGATCGGATTACAAGTGTTTTGCCTAGTTCCACCTCTTAACAGATAAAAAAACAAAAAAAAAAAAAACAGGGAGGTGTGATTGTCTGTGGATAGGATTGGATTACATTACACCAGTATTAAAATCCCTTCACTGGCTCCCTGTGGCTCAAAGAATATATTTTACAATACTGCTGTTAGTTTACATATCACTGACCGGTTTAGCACCACAATACATCTGAAGATCTGCTGTTGTTGTATCAACTTTCCAGACTATGGTTCTGGTTCTGGTTCTGATTTTGCAGAGCCAGAACCAAGAGAGGGAAGCAGCTTTCAGCATCTGTGCACAAACATTTGGAAGTTAAATTAGTGGGTGGTTTTGTTTCGCAGGGCCTAGTTTCACACGTCATAGTCTGGTGCGGTGTCATATTGCAATTCTAATGAATGAGAAATATATAAAAGTAATTGTATAATGACTAAAATATTAGACTCTTGGCTGTCAGACTATTAGGCTGTCCCGTTTCTTAGATGTGTCTCCTTTGTCACACTGATTATCAGTCGCACCTCTGGAGAACAGATGTGAAACTTTGTTTTTGGTGTTGTTCCGTTCAAATAGGAAAGTTTGTCTTTTTGGACTTTAATACTGGTGCTGTGTTGTGGATTAATGTCTTTATTTACTTATGAGGGATTTAAAATTGATTAGGGGAATTACAGGCCCTTTTTTAGGTTCACCTCCAACTAAATATTTATGATTTTGCATTAAGCGCTAAACCTTCCGTTTTTTTTCCCTGACCACACACATTTTTACTTAGTTTTGGCTGTTTTGGATGCGGACCAGGGGGAAATTATTTTTCTTTTGCCGCTCCGGGTGTTATTTCTAAATTTTTGTAGGACATTTACATACATCCCTATATGTTTTTATATGAGGCCATAGAGTTGTGGAAGGCATAATGTTTTTTCTGATAAACTATAAACTATATTTTTATTCTAATTTGTAGGAGCATTTTCGGCAAACTGTGTTGGCCGCCGTTCCTCCTTCTGTGGCTGGTTTGATGTCACAAAATCCTGTTTTGACCGGATGTGATCATGCAAAATGGGAAACATATTTGTTGCACAGTTTGCACATGTTTCAGGATATGAAGAGAAAAAAGGTGGACGATCAAGAAGAGTTGTCGCAGCACTTCCTTGGGCTGCAGTTGGAAGATGCTCAGTTCTCAGTGAATACACATAATAAACGGGTGACTATAGTTCCTGCTGCCCCTCCGAGGGCCACTTTTTTGGCTCAGGCTCCTGTTGCAGGAACACGGTTTGGTCCACACATCTATGATGCTCCAAATTTGCAGACTGAGGTTTCAGCTTGGCATGGTGGTCACAGGCAGGGGCTCAGATGGTCTGGTGTTAGGAGAAAGGGTGGACGACGAAATGCCTGTCGTCGCTGTGGCGAAATGGGACATTGGGCTCTGCAGTGTCCTCATAGGTCGCCGTCATCTGCGGACGATCCTGTCCAACGGACTTCCCCTGCTGAGCAACCTCCGAATGCTGCAGTGATCCCTGGCGGTGCTGGACGCCACCCTCACCATGGAGAATGCTGACATGGCCCACAGAGGCCTTTTGATCAGGAGCGTCGGCAGATCCCCTGATTAGCGGGACAGTTGATGGACATTTATTGTCATTTTTGGTGGAAACTGGAGCTCTTTTTTCTTTCCACTATGAACACTGCCATGCTTTTTACAAGACTCTGATATGAATGCACAAGGGCTGAGGTTCTCTGAGGTGAAACAGACTCTGTCAGTGAATACATCTTTGGACACGGTGGGGCAGATGGACTGATGGATCATGTCATGTCTGCTCTGTCATTTGCCTTCCTGGACAGTTTTTTGCTGCTGCTATAGGAGGAGCATATGGCTGATATGTATGGGGTCTAATTCAGCCAGAAAACACCTGACAGTGCCGGAAACCCTGGATTCTGACACTTGCACCGGATGAGTAGAAGTCTGTTTCCTCATGTCACGCTGTCTGAAAAATCTGAATGAAATCAAGAGCAATTGGTTGTAAATTTAGCGGGTTGGGACTGAATAGTAATTTTTTAGAATTTTGTGGACCCAGAAGTGTTGCTGCCGCAGTTTGTCTGACTGTGGTACAATTGGTTTAACATGCAGGACGAAGCAGTAACACATGTTTCTTTGGTTCTGTAACACAGCAATACAGTTCAGGACTTAGATGCTGTGGTAAAATGCCTTTTATATGTTTTGAATTTGAACATTATAGTTCTCCTCCTCTTTTTTCTCTCCATCGACTGACACGTATAAAATATAACAAACAAGAATTGTCTGGGTAAACACTGGTTTTGGGACGTCTTTTGCTCCCTCGTTATCACGGTCTGTTTGACATCACACCAATCACATTTGGTTTACAACCTCGTCCTCCCATTTGATTTACAGCAATTTCTGGAGACAGGAAGATAGGACAACTGGCAGGACACATGATTTGTAGAAGACTGTTTTGACTTTGTTAACCTTGCGGTGCCGGTCAGTACTTCTAGGTTCCTCTCTGACTTATATTTTTATGTTGATTTTGATAGCGCTTTATTTAGTTTTTTCTCTTGCCAGGGTTGTAGAGATGTGTTTTCTTTCCCTTACACAAGGTGAATATCCGTGGTATGTACTTCTGCCACATGTTTTCTTTTTATTTAGGAATGTTTAATTGGGTTTTGTAATGGTACTTGGCTAGTTGTCTATTTTTCAGTAGATGTGATTTTGGTTTAGTGTGTTGATAATCTCCTGCTATCTGCTGCTGCACATTTGGCTATACCTCATTATAATTTGCCATTTAATTTGGATTTTTCTATAACAGAACTGATGTTCTTTGCAGTTCTGTTTCAGAAAAAGGGGGAGAGCAGATAATTCTCCAGTAAAACATGAGATTGAAATGAGAGAACTGGAGAAAGCATTGCTTCTGTGGTGATTCATGCAAGGACTGTTGATGCTTAGCTATAAAAGTTTGTAAATGGTAAGTATTGCGATTGAATAGGTGGAACAGAACCACGTGGTAAAATCATTTAACATCAACAGAGTTTTTGCCAGAAGAACTATCTATGTGGAAGGCAAGGAGAGCCATCATGAGATGACATCTAATTAAAGAGTATGTGCCATCCAGCCCGCACATATATACAAATATGCACAATCCAAAACTTATTTTTGCAGCTTAAACGGAGACGGTTCATTATGGGTGCACATGTGTGTTTTTTGGTTGGCAGGCTTTCAAATCTATTTTCAGTCAAACATTTTCCCAGGATTTCTTTTGGAGTGTATTTTAATTACAACTTTATTTATTATATTCTTGTATTATACTTTAATAGTTTATTTGAGTTAGAAGGAAGTGCTTAATTGATTAATTTTTTGATACACTGAACAGATAGAAAATAAATGTCACTATAGTAATCTCTGGCCTTGGCCCATCATTTTTGGGTGTGGTGGCCCGAATCATAAGAGAAACCGTCACAGGTCAGGTTGATAAGGTGATTCGCCCGTAAATATTAGAATTAATGTTTTTCCAGGTAACACAGGGAACGACACAGGTAGGTTTTCACAGGTAGGTGGAGCAGAGGGGTTTTTGAAGCCATTTCTCAGGATTTTTTTATATACAAGGAGTACAATTAACTGTCACAAGGATTTGATTACTTATTAGATTCCAGTGATGGATTCCAGGAACTAATGAGGTAGGTTGATGCTACATTTCAGGTATCAGGATCTCCAGGAAGTGGAACAAAATCCTGGGTTTGAATCATTTTATTTTTGGTACAATATATTATCCATAAGTTGCAGGCAAACGTGGGGATTGAATGGAACAAAATACAAAATTGGCTAAAATCTGTGCACAGACAAAATTTTAATGGGGTAGTTGCAGTGCCTGCTATATTGCCTGTTGCTTTGTTGTCTGTTAGGATGTCCATTAATAAATTTACAGGGCTTTTCTCTTCGTACGAGCATGAGATCAGAAGAAGATTTCCAGGGCCAGCCGTCAGAACTCCCAGATGGACAGGTAACCCTGTACATTTATCTCATAAAAGATTTGTTTGATGAGTTACAGTTAATAGCAGCGGAGTTTGTGGAGTACCAGGGGTCACAGGAGAGGTCAGAGAAGAGATCTGCATCAGGATACACCTGGGTGAGGCTGAAGGTCATCAAAACGGCAGTGGTCTGAATCCTGCTTCACTGAGCTCTACCAAGTCATGGAGAGGACGTCCGAGCCGCTCCGACTGACGGTGTGATGAGAGACCTGGTTCTGACGGGGCCAGCAGGGGATCTTCACTTCACATCAGACCCAGAGGAGGAGCAACACTCTGGGCCAGAAGGATAGCAGATTTATTCCTGCTATAGGTTCTGGTTCCTGGAGTTCAACGTTTTGAGGCCCAAAACAGGCATAATAATCCTTTTTGGGTTTTCTCTGATTGAATGAGAGGATGAAATCCCTCAATTACACTCACGGTGTTGGCATAATAATCCAATATTCAGTGAGCATCGCATATTCAGGATGGACGCCTGCTAAAACTGTCGGGTTCAAGAGGAAAGGAGTTGCCGATTATTGCGAACTCTTGCGAACTGTTGCGAACATTTCTTCCTATTTTTTCTCCAGTTTTTAATTTTTCTTCACCAAAGATTTTATATCTTTCAGGAACAATCGATGGACACGAAGCAACATAAAGAAGTAATGACATTATTGTTTAATATAAGTGTATGACTGTATGTATTGGTGTTATTTTTCTCTTCACAGCATTGTTGTGTTTTTCATGTTGTTGTTTTTACTGTTGTTATTTCAGTGCATAGTTGAATTTTTTTACTGCTTTTAGGTGACAGGAAGTTTTTTGTGTTTTTGTGATTTTGTATTGATGTTATGTGATGTATGTTTTTCTTCTTTTTGATGTGACTGGGGGATCAAGTCTTGTTATTGTTTGGGGTTTTTGTTTGTCAGGGGAATGTTAATCTTTCTGTTAAATCCTTATGTGTTTGCTCCCAGGTAAGTATGGTCATACTTTAGGTGATCTCTTTTTTAAAGAGATCAAAAGGGGGAATGTTGACATAGAATTTTAAGTTAGCACAATACTGCACAGGATAGCTTTGACACATATAAAATATAACATAGAAAGTTAAAGTACACTCTAGGTTCATATAAATTTAGATGAAACTAAAAACAACGGCTCAATCTCTGAAACGCAGATAAATTCTTAAAAGGAGGATCAGACAGAAGAAACAGAAAACATAGGCCTAGACTCCTTGGATCTCTTGAGATAAGGAGCCTATATGCCAGGCAATTAACAAATTCCTGAGCATGGTTCAAAAGTTCACTAGGATCTTAAAACTTTTTATAAATAATTTTATCTATATTAGAATTAACTATATTTCTTTAAGCATGTTTTTAATTAGTTACTTATTAGATCCAAACTTATAGTCATTATTTAGCATTACATTGTGTGCAAGCTTGGTTAAAAATACAAACTACTTTCTTGTGGAAACATTTTGAGGCAGAGATAGCGCTGCAGCTGCAATCATATCAAACTGGACAGCGGCTGATACGAGAAGGGTTTGCCGTATATCTGCTTTTGGGGCTCTTTAGCAGGAGGTAATAAAATTAACATTGAGACAGCCCACACAAAGGAAAAGAACACACCTCCTAATGCATATATTTAAATAATGAGATTACGCATTCTATAAAATGATTTGGTTTACAGCAGAAGTTGGAATCTCTTTGTGCTGGGTGAGAGTTTTCCCGGAGGATGCATCTTCTGTTAATCTGTTGTCTTTTTTACTCAGTTCTTTGTCTCTGTTCTGTAATGTCTTGGACTTTTGCTCTAGGTGAGAGGCTTATTGTAAAGTTCTTCTTGGATTGATTTTCTCTGGATAAAACTCTGAATATCTGAAGTCTGACGTCGTACGATTGCTCTTTTCTCTCTGCACACTTACACAGACACAGGAATTCGGGACAAAGAATTAATTAACGAGCTAAGATCAAGTTCTTCACGTTTTAATTCTTAACAATTGGGGGCTTCGTCCGGTCCTTTTTCTCTGTGTCTCTGTGTGTATTGCAGTGGAGACTTGTTTGTTTGTGTTAGCCTGTGGAGCGCAGCTGGAACGTTGCGGAGTGATCTGCAGCGCGGCTATCCCCGCGGACTGATCTTGGTTAGTGTGTGATCTCTTTGTGTTGTTTTGTTTCTTCTTATTCTACTGAACCATTAGATAAGCTGGTTACACACCCGTAGTTGGCAGTGGCGCGCCTCAACCACACTCGACGGAGTGTGGATTTAGCTAGGTTGGTCCGACCTGAGATTTTACTACACTCTAACGAAGCCTGTGAGTTGGGGTGTGAGACAGGAAAAAGGCCTGAATCGACCTTGGAGTTTTGGTTCGCCGAAAGCAGCTGATTATTCGCAGGGCTTATGAGAATTGGCTACGGTTGTATCACCACGTTCCAGTTTTGTTCTGGATCGAAAGGACCTCCAGATTTAAAAGTTGAATCACTTAAGCTATTGCCCGAGCTTGAAAGGACTTATGCTAAATTGGGAGACGGTCTCCTTCCGCAGCAACTAGTGCTGAAAATGAAAGTGATGTGCAGTGAAGTGCAAGAGACGTTGGGGCCCCAAAGAATTAAACTCTTCTGTTATCGATAACAATAGGGACTTTCCTTTTGCTTTCTTATCTTTCTTAATTTTCCTCGTTTGTCTCTGTGTGTTGACGTTATTTTATTTTTTCCTGTGTGTTGACCACCTTGTCTGTTCGTGTGTTTTCGCTGTTTTTTGTCTGTTTGTGTTGTTTCGCCGGCGTGTCTTCGTGTCTTTGTGTTTTTGTCTTTGTGTTTATGTCAGTACGTTATCTGTTTGTGTGTCGGAGTGACTGAGCCGTTGTTTGTCTGTGTGTTCGTTGTGCGGTGGTCGTGTGAGTTTTTCCGTTGTCTGTGTGTGTTTTACGGCTCTCTGTATGTTATTGTGTGTATGGGAGACGGCGTTTGCAGCTGCTGAGTGAGTGTTGTTATTTTGCCGCGGTTTGTGCTTATATACTATTTGAGAACTAATTATAAGAATAATACTCTCTAATATTAATAATAATAATACTGATGATATAATTTTTATCAGGCTATGTGCTTATATGGCGGTTGATTTTAATAATAACGTGTTAGCTTGTTAGTCTGCTTCTGTCTCGTGGTTTACGGTACAGGCGCATGTACGGAGCTACATTAGCATTTAATTCAGCAGTTGGCTTGTTACGTTTGATGTGACTCCGGCTCGCTTTACAGTACTCATGGCAGATGTAGTTCGTCAATAAAGTGATATTTTCATTTTGATTGTCTGTTACACGTAGGCAGGTCGTTGGTTGTTACACATTGTGTCTGCAGAACAACTGCAGGCTAATTTTTTCCCTGGACAGATGCGTCTGTGAGTTTACAGCAGGCGACACAGGACAGAACGTTGTGGACCCGTTTTGGTGAGTTGGCCAGGCATTGAACACTTCTTTATACAATGATTGTTATCTGTGACTTTTTATGGGGAACCGGTGAGTTGTAGTAATAATGCTAAATTAAAAGCGGTGTCTGAGGTTTTGTCGCACCTCAGTCTGCTCCATTCTCTGCAGTGCTGGCCTATATTTTAGTTGTTGATTAGAGTTTACAGGTAGTACCAGTTTGCAGGGTCATTTTTTGTTTTTTGTTTTTTTTTCTCTCCCCTGCATAAATGTTTGCTAAGTAAATGTTGTTGGTAGTTTTTCTATGGTGATTAGAATAAAGCCTGTTGATTTGTATAGATCGGATTACAAGTGTTTTGCCTAGTTCCACCTCTTAACAGATAAAAAAACAAAAAAAAAAAAAACAGGGAGGTGTGATTGTCTGTGGATAGGATTGGATTACATTACACCAGTATTAAAATCCCTTCACTGGCTCCCTGTGGCTCAAAGAATATATTTTACAATACTGCTGTTAGTTTACATATCACTGACCGGTTTAGCACCACAATACATCTGAAGATCTGCTGTTGTTGTATCAACTTTCCAGACTATGGTTCTGGTTCTGGTTCTGATTTTGCAGAGCCAGAACCAAGAGAGGGAAGCAGCTTTCAGCATCTGTGCACAAACATTTGGAAGTTAAATTAGTGGGTGGTTTTGTTTCGCAGGGCCTATTTTCACACGTCATAGTCTGGTGCGGTGTCATATTGCAATTCTAATGAATGAGAAATATATAAAAGTAATTGTATAATGACTAAAATATTAGACTCTTGGCTGTCAGACTATTAGGCTCCCGTTTCTTAGATGTGTCTCCTTTGTCACACTGATTATCAGTCGCACCTCTGGAGAACAGATGTGAAACTTTGTTTTTGGTGTTGTTCCGTTCAAATAGGAAAGTTTGTCTTTTTGGACTTTAATACTGGTGCTGTGTTGTGGATTAATGTTTATTTACTTATGAGGGATTTAAAATTGATTAGGGGAATTACAGGCCCTTTTTTAGGTTCACCTCCAACTAAATATTTATGATTTTGCATTAAGCGCTAAACCTTCCGTTTTTTTTCCCTGACCACACACATTTTTACTTAGTTTTGGCTGTTTTGGATGCGGACCAGGGGGAAATTATTTTTCTTTTGCCGCTCCGGGTGTATTTCTAAATTTTTGTAGGACATTTACATACATCCCTATATGTTTTTATATGAGGCCATAGAGTTGTGGAAGGCATAATGTTTTCTGATAAACTATAAACTATATTTTTATTCTAATTTGTAGGAGCATTTTCGGCAAACTGTGTTGGCCGCCGTTCCTCCTTCTGTGGCTGGTTTGATGTCACAAAATCCTGTTTTGACCGGATGTGATCATGCAAAATGGGAAACATATTTGTTGCACAGTTTGCACATGTTTCAGGATATGAAGAGAAAAAAGGTGGACGATCAAGAAGAGTTGTCGCAGCACTTCCTTGGGCTGCAGTTGGAAGATGCTCAGTTCTCAGTGAATACACATAATAAACGGGTGACTATAGTTCCTGCTGCCCCTCCGAGGGCCACTTTTTTGGCTCAGGCTCCTGTTGCAGGAACACGGTTTGGTCCACACATCTATGATGCTCCAAATTTGCAGACTGAGGTTTCAGCTTGGCATGGTGGTCACAGGCAGGGGCTCAGATGGTCTGGTGTTAGGAGAAAGGGTGGACGACGAAATGCCTGTCGTCGCTGTGGCGAAATGGGACATTGGGCTCTGCAGTGTCCTCATAGGTCGCCGTCATCTGCGGACGATCCTGTCCAACGGACTTCCTGCTGAGCAACCTCCGAATGCTGCAGTGATCCCTGGCGGTGCTGGACGCCACCCTCACCATGGAGAATGCTGACATGGCCCACAGAGGCCTTTTGATCAGGAGCGTCGGCAGATCCCCTGATTAGCGGGACAGTTGATGGACATTTATTGTCATTTTTGGTGGAAACTGGAGCTCTTTTCTTTCCACTATGAACACTGCCATGCTTTTTACAAGACTCTGATATGAATGCACAAGGGCTGAGGTTCTCTGAGGTGAAACAGACTCTGTCAGTGAATACATCTTTGGACGGTGGGGGCAGATGGACTGATGGATCATGTCATGTCTGCTCTGTCATTTGCCTTCCTGGACAGTTTTTTGCTGCTGCTATAGGAGGAGCATATGGCTGATATGTATGGGGTCTAATTCAGCCAGAAAACACCTGACAGTGCCGGAAACCCTGGATTCTGACACTTGCACCGGATGAGTAGAAGTCTGTTTCCTCATGTCACGCTGTCTGAAAAATCTGAATGAAATCAAGAGCAATTGGTTGTAAATTTAGCGGGTTGGGACTGAATAGTAATTTTTTAGAATTTTTGTGGACCCAGAAGTGTTGCTGCCGCAGTTTGTCTGACTGTGGTACAATTGGTTTAACATGCAGGACGAAGCAGTAACACATGTTTCTTTGGTTCTGTAACACAGCAATACAGTTCAGGACTTAGATGCTGTGGTAAAATGCCTTTTATATGTTTTGAATTTGAACATTATAGTTTCTCCTCCTCTATTTTTTCTCTCCATCGACTGACACGTATAAAATATAACAAACAAGAATTGTCTGGGTAAACACTGGTTTTGGGACGTCTTTTGCTCCCTCGTTATCACGGTCTGTTTGACATCACACCAATCACATTTGGTTTACAACCTCGTCCTCCCATTTGATTTACAGCAATTTCTGGAGACAGGAAGATAGGACAACTGGCAGGACACATGATTTATAGAAGACTGCTTTGACTTTGTTAACCTTGCGGTGCCGGTCAGTACTTTTAGGTTCCTTTCTGACTTATATTTTTATGTTGATTTTGATAGCGCTTTATTTAGTTTTTCTCTTGCCAGGGTTGTAGAGATGTGTTTTCTTTCCCTTACACAAGGTGAATATCCGTGGTATGTACTTCTGCCACAGATGTTTTCTTTTTATTTAGGAATGTTTAATTGGGTTTTGTAATGGTACTTGGCTAGTTGTCTATTTTTCAGTAGATGTGAATTTGGTTTAGTGTGTTGATAATCTCCTGCTATCTGCTGCTGCACATTTGGCTATACCTCATTATAATTTGCCATTTAATTTGGATTTTTCTATAACAGAACTGATGTTCTTTGCAGTTCTGTTTCAGAAAAAGGGGGAGAGCAGATAATTCTCCAGTAAAACATGAGATTGAAATGAGAGAACTGGAGAAAGCATTGCTTTCTGTGGTGATTCATGCAAGGACTGTTGATGCTTAGCTATAAAAGTTTGTAAATGGTAAGTATTGCGATTGAATAGGTGGAACAGAACCACGTGGTAAAATCATTTAACATCAACAGAGTTTTTGCCAGAAGAACTATCTATGTGGAAGGCAAGGAGAGCCATCATGAGATGACATCTAATTAAAGAGTATGTGCCATCCAGCCCGCACATATATACAAATATGCACAATCCAAAACTTATTTTTGCAGCTTAAACGGAGACGGTTCATTATGGGTGCACATGTGTGTTTTTTGGCTGGCAGGCTTTCAAATCTATTTTCAGTCAGACATTTTCCCAGGATTTCTTTTGGAGTGTATTTTAATTACAACTTTATTATTATATTCTTGTATTATACTTTATAGTTTATTTGAGTTAGAAGGAAGTGCTTAATTGATTAATTTTTTGATACACTGAACAGATAGAAAATAAATGTCACTATAGTAATCTCTGGCCTTGGCCCATCATTTTTGGGTGTGGTGGCCCGAATCATAAGAGAAACCGTCACAGGTCAGGTTGATAAGGTGATTCGCCCCGTAAATATTAGAATTAATGTTTTTCCAGGTAACACAGGGAACGACACAGGTAGGTTTTCACAGGTAGGTGGAGCAGAGGGGTTTTTGAAGCCATTTCTCAGGATTTTATATACAAGGAGTACAATTAACTGTCACAAGGATTTGATTACTTATTAGATTCCAGTGATGGATTCCAGGAACTAATGAGGTAGGTTGATGCTACATTTCAGGTATCAGGATCTCCAGGAAGTGGAACAAAATCCTGGGTTTGAATCATTTTATTTTTGGTACAATATATTATCCATAAGTTGCAGGCAAACGTGGGGATTGAATGGAACAAAATACAAAATTGGCTAAAATCTGTGCACAGACAAAATTTTAATGGGGTAGTTGCAGTGCCTGCTATATTGCCTGTTGCTTTGTTGTCTGTTAGGATGTCCATTAATAAATTTACAGGGCTTTTCTCTTCGTACGAGCATGAGATCAGAAGAAGATTTCCAGGGCCAGCCGTCAGAACTCCCAGATGGACAGGTAACCCTGTACATTTATCTCATAAAAGATTTGTTTGATGAGTTACAGTTAATAGCAGCGGAGTTTGTGGAGTACCAGGGGTCACAGGAGAGGTCAGAGAAGAGATCTGCATCAGGATACACCTGGGTGAGGCTGAAGGTCATCAAAACGGCAGTGGTCTGAATCCTGCTTCACTGAGCTCTACCAAGTCATGGAGAGGACGTCCGAGCCGCTCCGACTGACGGTGTGATGAGAGACCTGGTTCTGACGGGGCCAGCAGGGGATCTTCACTTCACATCAGACCCAGAGGAGGAGCAACACTCTGGGCCAGAAGGATAGCAGATTTATTCCTGCTATAGGTTCTGGTTCCTGGAGTTCAACGTTTTGAGGCCCAAAACAGGCATAATAATCCTTTTTGGGTTTTCTCTGATTGAATGAGAGGATGAAATCCCTCAATTACACTCACGGTGTTGGCATAATAATCCAATATTCAGTGAGCATCGCATATTCAGGATGGACGCCTGCTAAAACTGTCGGGTTCAAGAGGAAAGGAGTTGCCGATTATTGCGAACTCTTGCGAAACTGTTGCGAACATTTTCTTCCTATTTTTTCTCCAGTTTTTTAATTTTTCTTCACCAAAGATTTTATATCTTTCAGGAACAATCGATGGACACGAAGCAAACATAAAGAAGTAATGACATTATTGTTTAATATAAGTGTATGACTGTATGTATTGGTGTTATTTTTCTCTTCACAGCATTGTTGTGTTTTTCATGTTGTTGTTTTTACTGTTGTTATTTCAGTGCATAGTTGAATTTTTTTACTGCTTTTAGGTGACAGGAAGTTTTTTGTGTTTTTGTGATTTTGTATTGATGTTATGTGATGTATGTTTTTCTTCTTTTTGATGTGACTGGGGGATCAAGTCTTGTTATTGTTTGGGGTTTGTTTGTCAGGGGAATGTTAATCTTTCTGTTAAATCCTTATGTGTTTGCTCCAGGTAAGTATGGTCATACTTTAGGTGATCTTTTTTAAAGAGATCAAAAGGGGGAATGTTGACATAGAATTTTAAGTTAGCACAATACTGCACAGGATAGCTTTGACACATATAAAATATAACATAGAAAGTTAAAGTACACTCTAGTTCATATAAATTTAGATGAAACTAAAAACAACGGCTCAATCTCTGAAACGCAGATAAATTCTTAAAAGGAGGATCAGACAGAAGAAACAGAAAACATAGGCCTAGACTCCTTGGATCTCTTGAGATAAGGAGCCTATATGCCAGGCAATTAACAAATTCCTGAGCATGGTTCAAAAGTTCACTAGGATCTTAAAACTTTTATAAATAATTTTATCTATATTAGAATTAACTATATTTCTTTAAGCATGTTTTTAATTAGTTACTTATTAGATCCAAACTTATAGTCATTATTTAGCATTACATTGTGTGCAAGCTTGGTTAAAAATACAAACTACTTTCTTGTGGAAACATTTTGAGGCAGAGATAGCGCTGCAGCTGCAATCATATCAAACTGGACAGCGGCTGATACGAGAAGGGTTTGCCGTATATCTGCTTTTGGGGCTCTTTAGCAGGAGGTAATAAAATTAACATTGAGACAGCCCACACAAAGGAAAAGAACACACTCCTAATGCATATATTTAAATAATGAGATTACGCATTCTATAAAATGATTTGGTTTACAGCAGAAGTTGGAATCTCTTTGTGCTGGGTGAGAGTTTTCCCGGAGGATGCATCTTCTGTTAATCTGTTGTCTTTTTTACTCAGTTCTTTGTCTCTGTCTGTAATGTCTTGGACTTTTGCTCTAGGTGAGAGGCTTATTGTAAAGTTCTTCTTGGATTGATTTTCTCTGGATAAAACTCTGATATCTGAAGTCTGACGTCGTACGATTGCTCTTTTCTCTCTGCACACTTACACAGACACAGGAATTCGGGACAAAGAATTAATTAAACGAGCTAAGATCAAGTTCTTCACGTTTTAATTCTTAACAATTGGGGGCTTCGTCCGGTCCTTTTTCTCTGTGTCTCTGTGTGTATTGCAGTGGAGACTTGTTTGTTTGTGTTAGCCTGTGGAGCGCAGCTGGAACGTTGCGGAGTGATCTGCAGCGCGGCTATCCCGCGGACTGATGGTTAGTGTGTGATCTCTTTGTGTTGTTTTGTTTCTTCTTATTCTACTGAACCATTAGATAAGCTGGTTACACACCCGTAGTTGGCAGTGGCGCGCCTCAACCACACTCGACGGAGTGTGGATTTAGCTAGGTTGGTCCGACCTGAGATTTTACTACACTCTAACGAAGCCTGTGAGTTGGGGTGTGAGACAGGAAAAAGGCCTGAATCGACCTTGGAGTTTTGGTTCGCCGAAAGCAGCTGATTATTCGCAGGGCTTATGAGAATTGGCTACGGTTGTATCACCACGTTCCAGTTTTGTTCTGGATCGAAAGGACCTCCAGATTTAAAAGTTGAATCACTTAAGCTATTGCCCGAGCTTGAAAGGACTTATGCTAAATTGGGAGACGGTCTCCTTCCGCAGCAACTAGTGCTGAAAATGAAAGTGATGTGCAGTGAAGTGCAAGAGACGTTGGGGCCCCAAAGAATTAAACTCTTCTGTTATCGATAACAATAGGGACTTTCCTTTTGCTTTCTTATCTTTCTTAATTTTCCTCGTTTGTCTCTGTGTGTTGACGTTATTTTATTTTTTCCTGTGTGTTGACCACCTTGTCTGTTCGTGTGTTTTCGCTGTTTTTTGTCTGTTTGTGTTGTTTCGCCGGCGTGTCTTCGTGTCTTTGTGTTTTTGTCTTTGTGTTTATGTCAGTACGTTATCTGTTTGTGTGTCGGAGTGACTGAGCCGTTGTTTGTCTGTGTGTTCGTTGTGCGGTGGTCGTGTGAGTTTTTCCGTTGTCTGTGTGTGTTTTACGGCTCTCTGTATGTTATTGTGTGTATGGGAGACGGCGTTTGCAGCTGCTGAGTGAGTGTTGTTATTTTGCCGCGGTTTGTGCTTATATACTATTTGAGAACTAATTATAAGAATAATACTCTCTAATATTAATAATATTAATAATACTGATGATATAATTTTTATCAGGCTATGTGCTTATATGGCGGTTGATTTTAATAATAACGTGTTAGCTTGTTAGTCTGCTTCTGTCTCGTGGTTTACGGTACAGGCGCATGTACGGAGCTACATTAGCATTTAATTCAGCAGTTGGCTTGTTACGTTTGATGTGACTCCGGCTCGCTTTACAGTACTCATGGCAGATGTAGTTCGTCAATAAAGTGATATTTTCATTTTGATTGTCTGTTACACGTAGGCAGGTCGTTGGTTGTTACACATTGTGTCTGCAGAACAACTGCAGGCTAATTTTTTCCCTGGACAGATGCGTCTGTGAGTTTACAGCAGGCGACACAGGACAGAAAGTTGTGGACCCGTTTTGGTGAGTTGGCCAGGCATTGAACACTTCTTTATACAATGATTGTTATCTGTGACTTTTTATGGGGAACCGGTGAGTTGTAGTAATAATGCTAAATTAAAAGCGGTGTCTGAGGTTTTGTCGCACCTCAGTCTGCTCCATTCTCTGCAGTGCTGGCCTATATTTTAGTTGTTGATTAGAGTTTACAGGTAGTACCAGTTTGCAGGGTCATTTTTTGTTTTTTGTTTTTTTTTTCTCTCCCCTGCATAAATGTTTGCTAAGTAAATGTGTTGTTGGTAGTTTTTCTATGGTGATTAGAATAAAGCCTGTTGATTTGTATAGATCGGATTACAAGTGTTTTGCCTAGTTCCACCTCTTAACAGATAAAAAAAAAAAAAAAAAAAAAAACAGGGAGGTGTGATTGTCTGTGGATAGGATTGGATTACATTACACCAGTATTAAAATCCCTTCACTGGCTCCCTGTGGCTCGAAGAATATATTTTACAATACTGCTGTTAGTTTACATATCACTGACCGGTTTAGCACCACAATACATCTGAAGATCTGCTGTTGTTGTATCAACTTTCCAGACTATGGTTCTGGTTCTGGTTCTGATTTGCAGAGCCAGAACCAAGAGAGGGAAGCAGCTTTCAGCATCTGTGCACAAACATTTGGAAGTTAAATTAGTGGGTGGTTTTGTTTCGCAGGGCCTAGTTTCACACGTCATAGTCTGGTGCGGTGTCATATTGCAAATCTAATGAATGAGAAATATATAAAAGTAATTGTATAATGACTAAAATATTAGACTCTTGGCTGTCAGACTATTAGGCTGTCCCGTTTCTTAGATGTGTCTCCTTTGTCACACTGATTATCAGTCGCACCTCTGGAGAACAGATGTGAAACTTTGTTTTTGGTGTTGTTCCGTTCAAATAGGAAAGTTTGTCTTTTTGGACTTTAATACTGGTGCTGTGTTGTGGATTAATGTCTTTATTTACTTATGAGGGATTTAAAATTGATTAGGGGAATTACAGGCCCTTTTTAGGTTCACCTCCAACTAAATATTTATGATTTTGCATTAAGCGCTAAACCTTCCGTTTTTTTTCCCTGACCACACACATTTTTACTTAGTTTTGGCTGTTTTGGATGCGGACCAGGGGGGAAATTATTTTTCTTTTGCCGCTCCGGGTGTTATTTCTAAATTTTTGTAGGACATTTACATACATCCCTATATGTTTTTATATGAGGCCATAGAGTTGTGGAAGGCATAATGTTTTTTCTGATAAACTATAAACTATATTTTTATTCTAATTTGTAGGAGCATTTTCGGCAAACTGTGTTGGCCGCCGTTCCTCCTTCTGTGGCTGGTTTGATGTCACAAAATCCTGTTTTGACCGGATGTGATCATGCAAAATGGGAAACATATTTGTTGCACAGTTTGCACATGTTTCAGGATATGAAGAGAAAAAAGGTGGACGATCAAGAAGAGTTGTCGCAGCACTTCCTTGGGCTGCAGTTGGAAGATGCTCAGTTCTCAGTGAATACACACAATAAAACGGGTGACTATAGTTCCTGCTGCCCCTCCGAGGGCCACTTTTTTGGCTCAGGCTCCTGTTGCAGGAACACGGTTTGGTCCACACATCTATGATGCTCCAAATTTGCAGACTGAGGTTTCAGCTTGGCATGGTGGTCACAGGCAGGGCTCAGATGGTCTGGTGTTAGGAGAAAGGGTGGACGACGAAATGCCGTCGTCGCTGTGGCGAAATGGGACATTGGGCTCTGCAGTGTCCTCATAGGTCGCCGTCATCTGCGGACGATCCTGTCCAACGGACTTCCCCTGCTGAGCAACCTCCGAATGCTGCAGTGATCCCTGGCGGTGCTGGACGCCACCCTCACCATGGAGAATGCTGACATGGCCCACAGAGGCCTTTTGATCAGGAGCGTCGGCAGATCCCCTGATTAGCGGGACAGTTGATGGACATTTATTGTCATTTTTGGTGGAAACTGGAGCTCTTTTTTCTTTCCACTATGAACACTGCCATGCTTTTTACAAGACTCTGATATGAATGCACAAGGGCTGAGGTTCTCTGAGGTGAAACAGACTCTGTCAGTGAATACATCTTTGGACACGGTGGGGGCAGATGGACTGATGGATCATGTCATGTCTGCTCTGTCATTTGCCTTCCTGGACAGTTTTTTGCTGCTGCTATAGGAGGAGCATATGGCTGATATGTATGGGGTCTAATTCAGCCAGAAAACACCTGACAGTGCCGGAAACCTGGATTCTGACACTTGCACCGGATGAGTAGAAGTCTGTTTCCTCATGTCACGCTGTCTGAAAAATCTGAATGAAATCAAGAGCAATTGGTTGTAAATTTAGCGGGTTGGGACTGAATAGTAATTTTTTAGAATTTTGTGGACCCAGAAGTGTTGCTGCCGCAGTTTGTCTGACTGTGGTACAATTGGTTTAACATGCAGGACGAAGCAGTAACACATGTTCTTTGGTTCTGTAACACAGCAATACAGTTCAGGACTTAGATGCTGTGGTAAAAATGCCTTTTATATGTTTTGAATTTGAACATTAAGTTCTCCTCCTCTATTTTTTCTCTCCATCGACTGACACGTATAAAATATAACAAACAAGAATTGTCTGGGTAAACACTGGTTTTGGGACGTCTTTTGCTCCCTCGTTATCACGGTCTGTTTGACATCACACCAATCACATTTGGTTTACAACCTCGTCCTCCCATTTGATTTACAGCAATTTCTGGAGACAGGAAGATAGGACAACTGGCAGGACACATGATTTGTAGAAGACTGTTTTGACTTTGTTAACCTTGCGGTGCCGGTCAGTACTTCTAGGTTCCTCTCTGACTTATATTTTTATGTTGATTTTGATAGCGCTTTTAGTTTTTTTTCTCTTGCCAGGGTTGTAGAGATGTGTTTTCTTTCCCTTACACAAGGTGAATATCCGTGGTATGTACTGCCACAGATGTTTTTTTTATTTAGGAATGTTTAATTGGGTTTTGTAATGGTACTTGGCTAGTTGTCTATTTTTCAGTAGATGTGATTTTGGTTTAGTGTGTTGATAATCTCCTGCTATCTGCTGCTGCACATTTGGCTATACCTCATTATAATTTGCCATTTAATTTGGATTTTTCTATAACAGAACTGATGTTCTTTGCAGTTCTGTTTCAGAAAAAGGGGGAGAGCAGATAATTCTCCAGTAAAACATGAGATTGAAATGAGAGAACTGGAGAAAGCATTGCTTCTGTGGTGATTCATGCAAGGACTGTTGATGCTTAGCTATAAAAGTTTGTAAATGGTAAGTATTGCGATTGAATAGGTGGAACAGAACCACGTGGTAAAATCATTTAACATCAACAGAGTTTTTGCCAGAAGAACTATCTATGTGGAAGGCAAGGAGAGCCATCATGAGATGACATCTAATTAAAGAGTATGTGCCATCCAGCCCGCACATATACACAAATATGCACAATCCAAAACTTATTTTTGCAGCTTAAACGGAGACGGTTCATTATGGGTGCACATGTGTGTTTTTTGGCTGGCAGGCTTTCAAATCTATTTTCAGTCAGACATTTTCCCAGGATTTCTTTTGGAGTGTATTTTAATTACAACTTTATTTATTATATTCTTGTACTTACTTTAATAGTTTATTTGAGTTAGAAGGAAGTGCTTAATTGCTTAATTTTTTGATACACTGAACAGATAGAAAATAAATGTCACTATAGTAATCTCTGGCCTTGGCCCATCATTTTTGTGTGTGGTGGCCCGAGTCATAAGAGAAACCGTCACAGGTCAGGTTGATAAGGTGATTCGCCCGTAAATATTAGAATTAATGTTTTTCCAGGTAACACAGGGAACGACACAGGTAGGTTTTCACAGGTAGGTGGAGCAGAGGGGTTTTTGAAGCCATTTCTCAGGATTTTTTTATATACAAGGAGTACAATTAACTGTCACAAGGATTTGATTACTTATTAGATTCCAGTGATGGATTCCAGGAACTAATGAGGTAGGTTGATGCTACATTTCAGGTATCAGGATCTCCAGGAAGTGGAACAAAATCCTGGGTTTGAATCATTTTATTTTTGGTACAATATATTATCCATAAGTTGCAGGCACGTGGGGATTGAATGGAACAAAATACAAAATTGGCTAAAATCTGTGCACAGACAAAATTTTAATGGGGTAGTTGCAGTGCCTGCTATATTGCCTGTTGCTTTGTTGTCTGTTAGGATGTCCATTAATAAATTTACAGGGCTTTTCTCTTCGTACGAGCATGAGATCAGAAGAAGATTTCCAGGGCCAGCCGTCAGAACTCCCAGATGGACAGGTAACCCTGTACATTTATCTCATAAAAGATTTGTTGATGAGTTACAGTTAATAGCAGCGGAGTTTGTGGAGTACCAGGGGTCACAGGAGAGGTCAGAGAAGAGATCTGCATCAGGATACACCTGGGTGAGGCTGAAGGTCATCAAAACGGCAGTGGTCTGAATCCTGCTTCACTGAGCTCTACCAAGTCATGGAGAGGACGTCCGAGCCGCTCCGACTGACGGTGTGATGAGAGACCTGGTTCTGACGGGGCCAGCAGGGGATCTTCACTTCACATCAGACCCAGAGGAGGAGCAACACTCTGGGCCAGAAGGATAGCAGATTTATTCCTGCTATAGGTTCTGGTTCCCTGGAGTTCAACGTTTTGAGGCCCAAAACAGGCATAATAATCCTTTTTGGGTTTTCTCTGATTGAATGAGAGGATGAAATCCCTCAATTACACTCACGGTGTTGGCATAATAATCCAATATTCAGTGAGCATCGCATATTCAGGATGGACGCCTGCTAAAACTGTCGGGTTCAAGAGGAAAGGAGTTGCCGATTATTGCGAACTCTTGCGAACTGTTGCGAACATTTCTTCCTATTTTTTCTCCAGTTTTTTAATTTTCTTCACCAAAGATTTTATATCTTTCAGGAACAATCGATGGACACGAAGCAACATAAAGAAGTAATGACATTATTGTTTAATATAAGTGTATGACTGTATGTATTGGTGTTATTTTTCTCTTCACAGCATTGTTGTGTTTTCATGTTGTTGTTTTTACTGTTGTTATTTTAGTGCATAGTTGAATTTTTTTACTGCTTTTAGGTGACAGGAAGTTTTTTGTGTTTTTGTGATTTTGTATTGATGTTATGTGATGTATGTTTTTCTTCTTTTTGATGTGACTGGGGGATCAAGTCTTGTTATTGTTTGGGGTTTTTGTTTGTCAGGGGAATGTTAATCTTTCTGTTAAATCCTTATGTGTTTGCTCCCAGGTAAGTATGGTCATACTTTAGGTGATCTCTTTTTTAAAGAGATCAAAAGGGGGAATGTTGACATAGAATTTTAAGTTAGCACAATACTGCACAGGATAGCTTTGACACATATAAAATATAACATAGAAAGTTAAAGTACACTCTAGGTTCATATAAATTTAGATGAAACTAAAAACAACGGCTCAATCTCTGAAACGCAGATAAATTCTTAAAAGGAGGATCAGACAGAAGAAACAGAAAACATAGGCCTAGACTCCTTGGATCTCTTGAGATAAGGAGCCTATATGCCAGGCAATTAACAAATTCCTGAGCATGGTTCAAAAGTTCACTAGGATCTTAAAACTTTTTATAAATAATTTTATCTATATTAGAATTAACTATATTTCTTTAAGCATGTTTTTAATTAGTTACTTATTAGATCCAAACTTATAGTCATTATTTAGCATTACATTGTGTGCAAGCTTGGTTAAAAATACAAACTACTTTCTTGTGGAAACATTTTGAGGCAGAGATAGCGCTGCAGCTGCAATCATATCAAACTGGACAGCGGCTGATACGAGAAGGGTTTGCCGTATATCTGCTTTTGGGGCTCTTTAGCAGGAGGTAATAAAATTAACATTGAGACAGCCCACACAAAGGAAAAGAACACACCTCCTAATGCATATATTTAAATAATGAGATTACGCATTCTATAAAATGATTTGGTTTACAGCAGAAGTTGGAATCTCTTTGTGCTGGGTGAGAGTTTTCCCGGAGGATGCATCTTCTGTTAATCTGTTGTCTTTTTTACTCAGTTCTTTGTCTCTGTTCTGTAATGTCTTGGACTTTTGCTCTAGGTGAGAGGCTTATTGTAAAGTTCTTCTTGGATTGATTTTCTCTGGATAAAACTCTGAATATCTGAAGTCTGACGTCGTACGATTGCTCTTTTCTCTCTGCACACTTACACAGACACAGGAATTCGGGACAAAGAATTAATTAACGAGCTAAGATCAAGTTCTTCACGTTTTAATTCTTAACAATTGGGGGCTTCGTCCGGTCCTTTTTCTCTGTGTCTCTGTGTGTATTGCAGTGGAGACTTGTTTGTTTGTGTTAGCCTGTGGAGCGCAGCTGGAACGTTGCGGAGTGATCTGCAGCGCGGCTATCCCCGCGGACTGATTGGTTAGTGTGTGATCTCTTTGTGTTGTTTTGTTTCTTCTTATTCTACTGAACCATTAGATAAGCTGGTTACACACCCGTAGTTGGCAGTGGCGCGCCTCAACCACACTCGACGGAGTGTGGATTTAGCTAGGTTGGTCCGACCTGAGATTTTACTACACTCTAACGAAGCCTGTGAGTTGGGGTGTGAGACAGGAAAAAGGCCTGAATCGACCTTGGAGTTTTGGTTCGCCGAAAGCAGCTGATTATTCGCAGGGCTTATGAGAATTGGCTACGGTTGTATCACCACGTTCCAGTTTTGTTCTGGATCGAAAGGACCTCCAGATTTAAAAGTTGAATCACTTAAGCTATTGCCCGAGCTTGAAAGGACTTATGCTAAATTGGGAGACGGTCTCCTTCCGCAGCAACTAGTGCTGAAAATGAAAGTGATGTGCAGTGAAGTGCAAGAGACGTTGGGGCCCCAAAGAATTAAACTCTTCTGTTATCGATAACAATAGGGACTTTCCTTTTGCTTTCTTATCTTTCTTAATTTTCCTCGTTTGTCTCTGTGTGTTGACGTTATTTTATTTTTCCTGTGTGTTGACCACCTTGTCTGTTCGTGTGTTTTCGCTGTTTTTTGTCTGTTTGTGTTGTTTCGCCGGCGTGTCTTCGTGTCTTTGTGTTTTTGTCTTTGTGTTTATGTCAGTACGTTATCTGTTTGTGTGTCGGAGTGACTGAGCCGTTGTTTGTCTGTGTGTTCGTTGTGCGGTGGTCGTGTGAGTTTTTCCGTTGTCTGTGTGTGTTTTACGGCTCTCTGTATGTTATTGTGTGTATGGGAGACGGCGTTTGCAGCTGCTGAGTGAGTGTTGTTATTTTGCCGCGGTTTGTGCTTATACTATTTGAGAACTAATTATAAGAATAATACTCTCTAATATTAATAATATTAATAATACTGATGATATAATTTTATCAGGCTATGTGCTTATATGGCGGTTGATTTTAATAATAACGTGTTAGCTTGTTAGTCTGCTTCTGTCTCGTGGCTTACGGTACAGGCGCATGTACGGAGCTACATTAGCATTTAATTCAGCAGTTGGCTTGTTACGTTTGATGTGACTCCGGCTCGCTTTACAGTACTCATGGCAGATGTAGTTCGTCAATAAAGTGATATTTTCATTTTGATTGTCTGTTACACGTAGGCAGGTCGTTGGTTGTTACACATTGTGTCTGCAGAACAACTGCAGGCTAATTTTTTCCCTGGACAGATGCGTCTGTGAGTTTACAGCAGGCGACACAGGACAGAAAGTTGTGGACCCGTTTTGGTGAGTTGGCCAGGCATTGAACACTTCTTTATACAATGATTGTTATCTGTGACTTTTATGGGGAACCGGTGAGTTGTAGTAATAATGCTAAATTAAAAGCGGTGTCTGAGGTTTTGTCGCACCTCAGTCTGCTCCATTCTCTGCAGTGCTGGCCTATATTTTAGTTGTTGATTAGAGTTTACAGGTAGTACCAGTTTGCAGGGTCATTTTTTGTTTTTGTTTTTTTTTCTCTCCCCTGCATAAATGTTTGCTAAGTAAATGTGTTGTTGGTAGTTTTCTATGGTGATTAGAATAAAGCCTGTTGATTTGTATAGATCGGATTACAAGTGTTTTGCCTAGTTCCACCTCTTAACAGATAAAAAAACAAAAAAAAAAAAAACAGGGAGGTGTGATTGTCTGTGGATAGGATTGGATTACATTACACCAGTATTAAAATCCCTTCACTGGCTCCCTGTGGCTCAAAGAATATATTTACAATACTGCTGTTAGTTTACATATCACTGACCGGTTTAGCACCACAATACATCTGAAGATCTGCTGTTGTTGTATCAACTTTCCAGACTATGGTTCTGGTTCTGGTTCTGATTTTGCAGAGCCAGAACCAAGAGAGGGAAGCAGCTTTCAGCATCTGTGCACAAACATTTGGAAGTTAAATTAGTGGGTGGTTTTGTTTCGCAGGGCCTATTTTCACACGTCATAGTCTGGTGCGGTGTCATATTGCAATTCTAATGAATGAGAAAATATAAAAGTAATTGTATAATGACTAAAATATTAGACTCTTGGCTGTCAGACTATTAGGCTGTCCCGTTTCTTAGATGTGTCTCCTTTGTCACACTGATTATCAGTCGCACCTCTGGAGAACAGATGTGAAACTTTGTTTTTGGTGTTGTTCCGTTCAAATAGGAAAGTTTGTCTTTTTGGACTTTAATACTGGTGCTGTGTTGTGGATTAATGTCTTTATTTACTTATGAGGGATTTAAAATTGATTAGGGGAATTACAGGCCCTTTTTTAGGTTCACCTCCAACTAAATATTTATGATTTTGCATTAAGCGCTAAACCTTCCGTTTTTTTTCCCTGACCACACACATTTTACTTAGTTTTGGCTGTTTTGGATGCGGACCAGGGGGGAAATTATTTTTCTTTTGCCGCTCCGGGTGTTATTTCTAAATTTTTGTAGGACATTTACATACATCCCTATATGTTTTTTATATGAGGCCATAGAGTTGTGGAAGGCATAATGTTTTTTCTGATAAACTATAAACTATATTTTTATTCTAATTTGTAGGAGCATTTTCGGCAAACTGTGTTGGCCGCCGTTCCTCCTTCTGTGGCTGGTTTGATGTCACAAAATCCTGTTTTGACCGGATGTGATCATGCAAAATGGGAAACATATTTGTTGCACAGTTTGCACATGTTTCAGGATATGAAGAGAAAAAAGGTGGACGATCAAGAAGAGTTGTCGCAGCACTTCCTTGGGCTGCAGTTGGAAGATGCTCAGTTCTCAGTGAATACACATAATAAACGGGTGACTATAGTTCCTGCTGCCCCTCCGAGGGCCACTTTTTTGGCTCAGGCTCCTGTTGCAGGAACACGGTTTGGTCCACACATCTATGATGCTCCAAATTTGCAGACTGAGGTTTCAGCTTGGCATGGTGGTCACAGGCAGGGGCTCAGATGGTCTGGTGTTAGGAGAAAGGGTGGACGACGAAATGCCTGTCGTCGCTGTGGCGAAATGGGACATTGGGCTCTGCAGTGTCCTCATAGGTCGCCGTCATCTGCGGACGATCCTGTCCAACGGACTTCCCCTGCTGAGCAACCTCCGAATGCTGCAGTGATCCCTGGCGGTGCTGGACGCCACCCTCACCATGGAGAATGCTGACATGGCCCACAGAGGCCTTTTGATCAGGAGCGTCGGCAGATCCCCTGATTAGCGGGACAGTTGATGGACATTTATTGTCATTTTTGGTGGAAACTGGAGCTCTTTTTTCTTTCCACTATGAACACTGCCATGCTTTTTACAAGACTCTGATATGAATGCACAAGGGCTGAGGTTCTCTGAGGTGAAACAGACTCTGTCAGTGAATACATCTTTGGACACGGTGGGGGCAGATGGACTGATGGATCATGTCATGTCTGCTCTGTCATTTGCCTTCCTGGACAGTTTTTTGCTGCTGCTATAGGAGGAGCATATGGCTGATATGTATGGGGTCTAATTCAGCCAGAAAACACCTGACAGTGCCGGAAACCCTGGATTCTGACACTTGCACCGGATGAGTAGAAGTCTGTTTCCTCATGTCACGCTGTCTGAAAAATCTGAATGAAATCAAGAGCAATTGGTTGTAAATTTAGCGGGTTGGGACTGAATAGTAATTTTTTAGAATTTTGTGGACCCAGAAGTGTTGCTGCCGCAGTTTGTCTGACTGTGGTACAATTGGTTTAACATGCAGGACGAAGCAGTAACACATGTTTCTTTGGTTCTGTAACACAGCAATACAGTTCAGGACTTAGATGCTGTGGTAAAATGCCTTTTATATGTTTTGAATTTGAACATTATAGTTTCTCCTCCTCTATTTTTTCTCTCCATCGACTGACACGTATAAAATATAACAAACAAGAATTGTCTGGGTAAACACTGGTTTTGGGACGTCTTTTGCTCCCTCGTTATCACGGTCTGTTTGACATCACACCAATCACATTTGGTTTACAACCTCGTCCTCCCATTTGATTTACAGCAATTTCTGGAGACAGGAAGATAGGACAACTGGCAGGACACATGATTTATAGAAGACTGCTTTGACTTTGTTAACCTTGCGGTGCCGGTCAGTACTTTTAGGTTCCTTTCTGACTTATATTTTTATGTTGATTTTGATAGCGCTTTATTTAGTTTTTCTCTTGCCAGGGTTGTAGAGATGTGTTTTCTTTCCCTTACACAAGGTGAATATCCGTGGTATGTACTTCTGCCACAGATGTTTTCTTTTTATTTAGGAATGTTTAATTGGGTTTTGTAATGGTACTTGCTAGTTGTCTATTTTTCAGTAGATGTGATTTTGGTTTAGTGTGTTGATAATCTCCTGCTATCTGCTGCTGCACATTTGGCTATACCTCATTATAATTTGCCATTTAATTTGGATTTTTCTATAACAGAACTGATGTTCTTTGCAGTTCTGTTTCAGAAAAAGGGGAGAGCAGATAATTCTCCAGTAAAACATGAGATTGAAATGAGAGAACTGGAGAAAGCATTGCTTCTGTGGTGATTCATGCAAGGACTGTTGATGCTTAGCTATAAAAGTTTGTAAATGGTAAGTATTGCGATTGAATAGGTGGAACAGAACCACGTGGTAAAATCATTTAACATCAACAGAGTTTTTGCCAGAAGAACTATCTATGTGGAAGGCAAGGAGAGCCATCATGAGATGACATCTAATTAAAGAGTATGTGCCATCCAGCCCGCACATATATACAAATATGCACAATCCACCAAAACTATTTGCAGCTTAAACGGAGACGGTTCATTATGGGTGCACATGTGTGTTTTTTTGGCTGGCAGGCTTTCAAATCTATTTTCAGTCAGACATTTTTCCCAGGATTTCTTTTGGAGTGTATTTTAATTACAACTTTATTATTATATTCTATTATACTTTAATAGTTTATTTGAGTTAGAAGGAAGTGCTTAATTGATTAATTTTTTGATACACTGAACAGATAGAAAATAAATGTCACTATAGTAATCTCTGGCCTTGGCCCATCATTTTTGGGTGTGGTGGCCCGAGTCATAAGAGAAACCGTCACAGGTCAGGTTGATAAGGTGATTCGCCCCGTAAATATTAGAATTAATGTTTTTTTCCAGGTAACACAGGGAACGACACAGGTAGGTTTTCACAGGTAGGTGGAGCAGAGGGGTTTTTGAAGCCATTTCTCAGGATTTTTTTATATACAAGGAGTACAATTAACTGTCACAAGGATTTGATTACTTATTAGATTCCAGTGATGGATTCCAGGAACTAATGAGGTAGGTTGATGCTACATTTCAGGTATCAGGATCTCCAGGAAGTGGAACAAAATCCTGGGTTTGAATCATTTTATTTTTGGTACAATATATTATCCATAAGTTGCAGGCAAACGTGGGGATTGAATGGAACAAAATACAAAATTGGCTAAAATCTGTGCACAGACAAAATTTTAATGGGGTAGTTGCAGTGCTGCTGCTATATTGCCTGTGCTTTGTTGTCTGTTAGGATGTCCATTAATAAATTTACAGGGCTTTTCTCTTCGTACGAGCATGAGATCAGAAGAAGATTTCCAGGGCCAGCCGTCAGAACTCCCAGATGGACAGGTAACCCTGTACATTTATCTCATAAAAGATTTGTTTGATGAGTTACAGTTAATAGCAGCGGAGTTTGTGGAGTACCAGGGGTCACAGGAGAGGTCAGAGAAGAGATCTGCATCAGGATACACCTGGGTGAGGCTGAAGGTCATCAAAACGGCAGTGGTCTGAATCCTGCTTCACTGAGCTCTACCAAGTCATGGAGAGGACGTCCGAGCCGCTCCGACTGACGGTGTGATGAGAGACCTGGTTCTGACGGGGCCAGCAGGGGATCTTCACTTCACATCAGACCCAGAGGAGGAGCAACACTCTGGGCCAGAAGGATAGCAGATTTATTCCTGCTATAGGTTCTGGTTCCTGGAGTTCAACGTTTTGAGGCCCAAAACAGGCATAATAATCCTTTTTGGGTTTTCTCTGATTGAATGAGAGGATGAAATCCCTCAATTACACTCACGGTGTTGGCATAATAATCCAATATTCAGTGAGCATCGCATATTCAGGATGGACGTCTGCTAAAACTGTCGGGTTCAAGAGGAAAGGAGTTGCCGATTATTGCAAACTCTTGCGAACTGTTGCGAACATTTCTTCCTATTTTTCTCCATTTTTTAATTTTTCTTCACCAAAGATTTTATATCTTTGAGGAACAATCGATGGACACGAAGCAACATAAAGAAGTAAAGACATTATTGTTTAATATAAGTGTATGACTGTATGTATTGGTGTTATTTTTCTCTTCACAGCATTGTTTGTGTTTTTCATGTTGTTGTTTTTACTGTTGTTATTTTAGTGCATAGTTGAATTTTTTTACTGCTTTTAGGTGACAGGAAGTTTTTTGTGTTTTTGTGATTTGTATTGATGTTATGTGATGTATGTTTTCTTCTTTTTGATGTGACTGGGGGATCAAGTCTTGTTATTGTTTGGGGTTTTTGTTTGTCAGGGGAATGTTAATCTTTCTGTTAAATCCTTATGTGTTTGCTCCCAGGTAAGTATGGTCATACTTTAGGTGATCTCTTTTTTAAAGAGATCAAAAGGGGGAATGTTGACATAGAATTTTAAGTTAGCACAATACTGCACAGGATAGCTTTGACACATATAAAATATAACATAGAAAGTTAAAGTACACTCTAGGTTCATATAAATTTAGATGAAACTAAAAACAACGGCTCAATCTCTGAAACGCAGATAAATTCTTAAAGGAGGATCAGACAGAAGAAACAGAAAACATAGGCCTAGACTCCTTGGATCTCTTGAGATAAGGAGCCTATATGCCAGGCAATTAACAAATTCCTGAGCATGGTTCAAAAGTTCACTAGGATCTTAAAACTTTTTATAAATAATTTTATCTATATTAGAATTAACTATATTTCTTTAAGCATGTTTTTAATTAGTTACTTATTAGATCCAAACTTATAGTCATTATTTAGCATTACATTGTGTGCAAGCTTGGTTAAAAATACAAACTACTTTCTTGTGGAAACATTTTGAGGCAGAGATAGCGCTGCAGCTGCAATCATATCAAACTGGACAGCGGCTGATACGAGAAGGGTTTGCCGTATATCTGCTTTTGGGGCTCTTTAGCAGGAGGTAATAAAATTAACATTGAGACAGCCCACACAAAGGAAAAGAACACACCTCCTAATGCATATATTTAAATAATGAGATTACGCATTCTATAAAATGATTTGGTTTACAGCAGAAGTTGGAATCTCTTTGTGCTGGGTGAGAGTTTTCCCGGAGGATGCATCTTCTGTTAATCTGTTGTCTTTTTTACTCAGTTCTTTGTCTCTGTTCTGTAATGTCTTGGACTTTTGCTCTAGGTGAGAGGCTTATTGTAAAGTTCTTCTTGGATTGATTTTCTCTGGATAAAACTCTGAATATCTGAAGTCTGACGTCGTATGATTGCTCTTTTCTCTCTGCACACTTACACAGACACAGGAATTCGGGACAAAGAATTAATTAACGAGCTAAGATCAAGTTCTTCACTTTTTAATTCTTAACACCATGCAAGACTTTTGCTTCTCCTCACAATAATATTTTTGTAATGCTGTAAGGCTTTTACACATTAATATCTTATTTTTAAGTTTAATAAAATGTTCCACAAATAAAATACTGCCAGAAAACCAGGTGAAACATGGGCTTTCCATTCCTGCTCTAAGACAAAAACATGACAGAAAGTATCTAAAAAAAGGTTAAGGGTTTTCATGAGAAGTTTGTTTGAACAAACAGGAAGGTGCAGTTGGATCATTTTTCTGCTAATTTTGGGCAATAAATAATTAAGAATGTATACAAAGATTTTCACTTAGCATCTTTAAAGGAATTTGTGCAATTTAAATGTTATCACTGTGATGGCATGCAACACACGTCAAACTCAAGGCCCATCAAAGCTGCTTCTGTGGCCCTCTGGACTTCAGGCAGGTCAGTCTTTGGTACAATGGTCATTTTAAAATATAATACTTATGATATCGGCAAAGATTTGCCAGGAAAACTGTAATTTCCGACTGTCCCTGAAGCAGCCCGATGGCCGACGCTGTTCATTGGTTAAACTGACATGTTGGTTCCTGCTTTTTCCAAAACACATCAACGGCTTTAGAGTTACAGCGTCAGGAGTTTTGCAGGTATTTCCAACATTTTACGCTCAGCAGTAACCGCTGTTACCTTCCTAATGAGAGGCGGCTCTTGTCATACATTTCTAAAAAGAAACAAAATGGTTGTGTACCGCTGCATAGTGCCTGGTTTATTATATTAGCCATGCTAGTGCTGATAGATCGTGTTTTAGACAGATTCTTTTAACATGTTTTAGTGACATGCTGCCCTCTAATGTTTATTTCTCCCAGCTCTTGCTTGAAATGTGTGGTAAGAATATGAGAAAAACCATTAAGTTTTATAATGACTGAAATGTAAGTAGGCTATGTCATATGAAAGCTTTGAATTATAACCTCACTAGTTATATTAATTAATTTTGAACGAAAGGAAAAAATATTTGTTTCCTTTCGTTCATCATTTGTATATGGACCCTCTGATAAAGCCTTGCTCACCCTTTGGGCCCCCCTTGGAAAAAAGTCTAGCTCCGCCACTGCTTTGGTTGGACTTGACAATAACGCTTCATTATTATTCTATCTGTCAAATGAAATCAGTTTTATGTGTGTAGAGCCAAGATACTTCAGTGTTAAATAGTTCGTTATTAGAACTACTCATTGAAAGCATTTTAGTTATTAGTTACTTTTACTTTTATGCCTCAACCGGCCCTTTGACGATATTTATGATCTTGATGAGGCTTGAAATGGAAATGAGTTTGATGCCCCTGGTTTACAAAATAGAGATGTATGGAAATTTACGACGAGCGGAATAAGAATCTATTGCGCCCGTCCAGAACCTCCCGTCCAGAACCGCCCGTCCAGAACCTCTCGTCCAGAACCGCCCGTCCAGAACCTCAGCAGGGTCCATTCTCCCTGCTGCCTTCTGGACTCAGCAGCTTCAGATGTAGAACAACCAGATTCAGCACCAGCTTCGTTCCTCAGGCCATAAGGGTGATAAACTCCCAATAGTTCAATGTTTATTTAAACATTCATATTAATCCTAAAATTATTACTTATTTCTATATATCTATACAAAATCCTTGCTCCACTCTTGCCATAGATATTTTTCTGCATCCGCCCCTAAAGCCAACTGATGACTTCTGTCCTGCTGTATGAGCTAAAGCTGATCGAGTGTTTAGAAAAGGACAAAGTTCTGAAGACGCTTCAAAGGTGTGAAATAAACTCTGCAGTCTGTGAACGTCCAGGTGTTGAGCCTGCTGTTTATTTTCTGAGCATCCTTCCATGGATGGAGAGATGAGGGTGATGTGCTGTGGTCCAGCCTCTTCATCACACTGTCATGTTTTTATCGTTTCTCCAGTTTCCTCAACAGATTTCATCGCTGAACCTGTTGAGGATTTGACCTGTTTCTGAATTGGGCCAATCGGGCTTCGGTCAGAAAGCTCATTGGATGTTCAAATGGGCTTTACTGAACAACGGCAGTTCACAGCGGCGCATTCCAATATTTAATGAAGCAGTTTCTGAAAACACAGAAATAATACATAAATAAGGTGGAGACCCTAACTCTACCCTAGTTTTCAGACCTTGGACCTTAATTTTTTCAAGAAAAGTGTTATTTTTCCTCCTCGTATAACTAACCCTTAACATACATTTTTTTCTAACCCTAACCAATTGCCTCATTACTTATGTGTGAGTTTATACTAACCCTAACCATGTGATTAATCAAAATATGTTTTTCTTAAACTTAACCTTACCCATTTCTTAAATTCTAACCCTAACCCTGATATGCTAACCCTAATCCCCCCCTTGGTTTACCCCTATCCTTCCTTGTATACAAGTTCACTTTAATAAAAAATTAAAAAACAAAAAAAAGTAACAAATTGGTTGTGGAAATTAATTTAATACTGTTCTTGAAAGAAAACTTTATTTAAAGGAATTTGTTCACAGTAAAAAAAGAAAAAAAAAACAATAAAACATTTTAAACGAATTCGTTTAGACCAGGGCTGCCATCATCCAGTCCTGCAGAGCCTCTGCTGCACCTGAATAGAATAATTAGATCATTAAGGCTCTGGAGAACCAGGAGGAGGTAATTAAGCCATTTTATTCCTGTGTTTTTGTACCTGTTACACATCAAAAAAACTGCAGGACACCTGGAGGACTGGAGTTTGACACCCTGGTTTAGGAAAAACCCAGAGAGAAGGGGGCGGAGCCTCGCCTGTGGCGGGGAATGAATGAGGCTGCAGCTTTCAGCTCATTTCTGCTAGCCTGCAACGAGGTGACAGCTCCCACAGAGCTCCCACAGAGCTCCCACAAAGCTCCCACGAAGCTCCCACAGAGCTCCCACAGAGCTCCCACAGAGCTCCCACGAAGCTCCCACAAAGCTCCCACAGAGCTCCCACGAAGCTCCCACAAAGCTCCCACAGAGCTCCCACAGAGCTCCCACAGAGCTCCCACAGAGCTCCCACAGAGCTCCCACGAAGCTCCCACAGAGCTCCCACAGAGCTCCCACAGAGCTCCCACAAAGCTCCCACAGAGCTCCCACAGAGCTCCCACAGAGCTCCCACGAAGCTCCCACAAAGCTCCCACAGAGCTCCCACAGAGCTCCCACAGAGCTTGGCTCTTTTCATTTAGTGCCGGGCCTGAAGAAGACCCGATAAGGGTCCAAACGTCGCATAGGGCGCTTATTATTGTTTTAGTTTTTTCATTTTTTTAAATAAAAAAAATATTACAACTAAAAATAATTTTAAAAAAGAGACAAAAGAAAAATATTCTAAAAAGCAGAAACACATTTTTTTATTTTCTGGAAATTTCCCCTTTTGGGAAAGTATTTTATTTTTTTATTTTATATATTTAAAAAAAAAAGAAGATTTTTTTCATTTTACGTATTGTTTCCAAGAAGGAATCCCTCCTTTAGTTGTTTAAGGCACAAACACACATTGGACGAAACGTTCAAAATAAAACATAAAAACATGGAGGATGATTGGCAGAGAGTGGGAGCGAGGAGGGCCAGGGCGTTTCCTCCTCTAGGAGGAGGAATCAGTTTCCTAACCCTCAGCAGGTCTGCCCTGCAGTTTGGGAGGTACCAGGGCAGACCGTTCCTCTGGCCGCTGGAGAACGGCCTGGGCCGCGGCATCGTGGGTCTGATGGCCGCGGCATCGTGGGTCTGATGGCCGCGGCATCGTGGGTCTGATGGCCGCGGCATCGTGGGTCTGATGGCCGCGGCATCGTGGGTCTGATGGCCGCGGCAATTCACTGCACTGAAGGAAACTTTCAGATACGACTTTGTTAAACCTTGAAGCAGGCATCACTCCCCTTTGTGCCAAAAATCCTTCTCATAAAATTTTTATAAAAAACGTTACATTTAACTCTTTCAGTGTGCAAGAAGTCTAGGTTTTATTTACAAAGTACATTTAAAAAGTGGTATTTTAAATCAAATGTGCTGCTTTTGTATCTGTACTATAACATAACTGAGAACATAAAAAAACCAAATAAATAAATAAACTGTTGCACTTTGCTATTCAGCTGAATAATTGCTTGTCTTGTGAGAGTTTTGCACAACCCTTCTGAGTCAACGGTGATCATTCTGACCAGTATACGCTCCAGGAGGCTGGTAGCGCTCATCCAATGGAGCCTTGAGGATCTTCCGGCTTAGTCTGTCCAGCGCCTCCCTCTCCACGCTGCCGTAAATCCTCAACTGGGCGGCTCCCCCAACCGCTTCCTCCATCCGGTCCTGGTTCCAGCGCATCAGGCCTTCCAGTAGGTAGGCCTGGAAGTGTGCGGCACTGGCGCTGGTCCCTGCAGGTCAGAGGAAATGTATTCTACTTAAAACGATCAGGAGAAAGCAGAGAAACATTAAAATGCTAATGAGTTACCTGGGATGAGCGGTTGAGGTGAGGTGGAGCCACGAGCGCAGCGGTAGCAGCAGAGCTCCACACCACCTGTCTTCAGGTAGAGGGGGAAGCCCTCTGGGTCCTGAATGCAGGTGATGTGTCGCCGCTGGTCCAGCCAGATCTGCTGGATGCGCTCGTGGTCCAGCAGCGGCACTCCCAGAGTGTCCTTCCCACTCTCGCCGTCCAGCTATCAATGAGCGCCTTGATCCTCCTGGCCGTCTCCTCCACGCCCCGGGTCCTTCTCCGGCAGTGCAGCGCCAGCTCCCGTCTGGTGATCTGTCGGTCAAGCGCCTTCTGGGACACCGGGCCCGCCCCTCTGGCCAGGAGCTCGCCCTGCTTGGCCAGCCGGAGAGCTGACGTCCTCCGGGTCCAGCTCAAAGATGCACCTGGACAGGGTTCATGTTGACAATGTGTCTGTTTGAGTTAAACACTTTTGACTAAACACTAAAATAGATAAACGACAAAAGAATGTGCAGAGTTTTAGGTTTGAT